>NW_015552546.1:1990312-1995718 GCF_001515605.1 Sinocyclocheilus anshuiensis
CTGGATTCGTCTGAAAGAAGAAAGTCATATACACCTAGGATGACTTCAGGGTGAGTAATTTATGGGCTAATTTTTGGGGCATTTTTGGGTGAACTAACCTTTTAAGTGGGCAATATCTGTTTATCTGCACACTGCAGATGTAGTAGGAACAGTATGCTAGTATTGTGACATAACCGTTCTCTGGATTTCCCCCTCACTTACACACACACACACACACACACACACTCACACACACACACACACACACACACACACACACAATGGCAGTCTACATGTCCATCTGTGTTTTCCTCATCTTCTCCTCTCAGCTGTTTGCCTCTCACCCTCTTTGTCCATCTGTTTCACACTCTCCCTCTCTCTCCGTCTTTCTGCTTGTCCATCTGTTTAACTCTCATCTAACACCTCTCTGTCATGTTTATCCATCCATCTTTCAGTCTTATGGAGGCCCACACGTTTTCGACAGCTAATATTCTGCCTTTGTCTGCATCTGTAAGTGTGTGTGAGGGAGGAGAGGAGAGTTTAACGGGAATTAAGTTATTATTTCTAAGCTGGGTCAGGGTGAGAGAGAGAAGTGAGCTGAAGGGATTATTCATCCTTCAGTCGGGTCTCTTTCTCCGTCTTATCTTTGTCTTGTTCTCACAGCTTTTTGGAGTAGTACTTTAGTACAGAAGGAGTGTGTGTGTGGTCAGAAGAAGGCGTTGCAGTGGTTTCCCATCCTCTGATCACACTAACGCTCGGCATGCTGGGAAACTGAAGTGGGTTGAGGGAGCTTGTGATTAAAGGAGCTCTTAGGTCTTTCTTCCTGCATCTAAAATCTCTTCCTCCTGCTTTTAGTCTTAAAACAGTGACAACTTTCTGTCTTTTTCCAGTCTTTTTCAATTATTTGACTCTCTCCCAATCCATTTCTCTGTACTTTTTAGACTTTCACACTGCTTTTTAGACTACAAAACGTCACTCCCACATCCTCAGAACAAATATACAGCAAGTACAGACATGCAGTCGCCCCTGTGGTGCGCATATACTAGATTGATAGAGACTGGTCTTGACTGTCTGGTACATACTGCAGCTTATTCTGGTCAAAAATTGCTCAGTGACCACTTACAGATCACTCTGTTTAATGGTAGGGCTATCTGTATGGAGTCAATATAATGCCACATATATATGCAAAATAATAAAGTTTTGCAAAAGAAAATAAAGTTTTGCAAACGAAAATAAAACGATCGTACGCTTTGTTCTGGTAAAAGCACAAAACAAAATGCACACAAACATGTCCTTTCACTTGATATACAAACACCTTTGGTTTTAATGAGAGAAAAAAAAACTACACGAGGCTGGATTAGAATCCAGAACCTCGGAAATGCGTGACAAAAGG
The DNA here is from genome assembly GCF_001515605.1 of Sinocyclocheilus anshuiensis. Classification (NCBI taxonomy): domain Eukaryota; kingdom Metazoa; phylum Chordata; class Actinopteri; order Cypriniformes; family Cyprinidae; genus Sinocyclocheilus; species Sinocyclocheilus anshuiensis. The sequence continues at coordinate 1,991,685 of NW_015552546.1, forward strand.
TCTACCACTATACCACTACAACACACAAACAATTTATGCGAATTTATTTATTTATTTAGTACTGTGAAGCATCTCGGTACTAATTGTGTTTTATTATTAATACGTTTATTATTAATTTATATTAATATAGTCGCTTGCAATGTGGGCAGGGCCCCGCGTGCGCTGCGGCCCCCCCCGCGGCACGGGCCCCAGTGCGACTGCACTGCCTGTAGTTACGCCACTGCCAGGAGTTATGTAAATGAAAAACGAAGTCGAGATCGATATGAAGCTTGAGTCGTAGACCTTTTTAATGATGTAAGTTAGTTTATGAAGTTAATTGCATTTCTTTTGCAATTCTTTATTTTTGTTTGCAAAAAACACATTTACTTTTTCTCAATACTTTTATTTTCGTTTGCAAAACTTTATTTGCAAAACTTTATTTTCTTTTGCAAAACTTTATTTTCTTTTGCAAAACTTTATTTTCTTTTGCAAAACTTTATTATGTTGCATATATATGTGGCATTATTTTGACTCCATACTCTAGAAGCTTGCGTTCTGCAAGTGAACGGCGTATTATTGTGCCATCTCAAAGAGGCACAAAATCACTTTCACAGACTTTTACATTAACTGTTCCCTTCTCAATACTTTTATTTTCGTTTGCAAAACTTTATTTGCAAAACTTTATTTTCTTTTGCAAAACTTTGTTTTCTTTTGCAAAACTTTATTATTTTGCATATATATGTGGCATTATATTGACTCCATATATCTGAGCATACTAACATGGAACAAAATGTGGTAAATAATAGCACGGCAGTTTTTATTTTTTTATTTTTTATTTATTACAATTTATTTGAAAAGGGACCATGTACAATTTTAACATAAATGTTTCCATTCCGTGCACTGTACCGAATTTAGCCATTGGCTAGTTTTCATCAGTCTCAAACTAAAACGCTAAATATATTTCCATGATTTGATACTAAACCTGTAAAATTCAAGTCCAGTAATCCAGGAAATCCCGTGATTGTTTTGTGCAACAATTTTGCATATTTAAATGCCAGTACTTGTGATATTATCATTCATATAGTTTTTTTTTTTTTGTAGATAGATAGATAGATAGATAGATAGATGTTAAAAATTATGTACAATTTTATGTTTTTATGTTAAAAAACTTCAAGCAAATATGTTAAAATATTTAAAGATTAAATATAATAAAGATAAGACAAAATAGTATTAAATGTATATGTAATTTTTGCCCTAATAATAATAATAATAATAATAATACATTTTTGTAAAAACTGGTAGCTTAGTCAAAATACCACAAGATTTTGATCTTGTAGACCAACTTGGACCAGGAAATCCAGTGTTTAATTTGTGCAAAAATGTTGCATATGTTTAAATGTCAGAACTTCAATTTATATTGATTTTATGTAAATAAGCAAATCAAAATGTTAAAAATAATAATACCAATGGAAACAACACAAATAAATATCTTATATCTTATAGCGCTTTTCTAACTTTTTCTGTTCGATTCTATTCTATTCATCTTATTATTCATTATTCATTAAACTTGTATTACCCAGTTTTTCTTGCAGAAACACACACATATAAATATATACTGTAGAAATGCATGCATTGTTGGATCCGTCTGGATTAACCGATCTGTGCATTGATCATCCCTCATTATCATGTGCATTTTCCCTCATCACCACACAAACACCAGCTCTGTACCGCTGTGCATCTGACAGCATGGATATTTAAATCTACAAATTAGCCCTGAAAATACCTTAATACACACACACACACACACACACACACACACACACACACACACACACACACACACACACAGATGCATTTGCATACGCCAGGCCGGAGCTGTAAATTCAGTGATGGCAGCGCTCAGCCGTAGCAGAACAAGAGTGCACAAGCTGTCAGACTGTTTTAAATAAGTGAGGTAAGAACATGGATTCATAATCCCATATTAACACTCGTCCTTCCATTGAACACACGCTCACTGGAGGAACAGTCCTGCATTAACTCCCACAGACAGATGCTATGTTTGCAACGGACTTACTTCATGCTATTTAAAAAATATATATACAGTATGTACACTTTAAGACACGTCAGTTCAGAATGGGGAAAGACTAAAATCAAAAACTATTGGCCAAGTTTGGTGTCATAAATTGTACTTGTTTAGATGAAATATAATAATAAAGCTGCTTGTTTAACTATAGGTGGGGCCTCTTTTGCAAAATTATAACTTTTGTACACATATTTAGCATAAGAATGATTCACCTCTTGACAGTCTGACCAAAAATTCAGTTGAAAAAGGAATGTTGAAAACTATGTTGATATTATTTCCAGTTCAAGCTACAATCTATTTAAAGTAATTCAATTACAGTAACAAAAAGTTAAAAAGTAGAAGGGGTCGGGATTTTGAATGTCTTTGAAACATGTAGCTTATGCTCATCAATTCTGCATTTATTCGATTCAAAATACAGTAAAAACATTAAGATTGTAAAATATTATTACAATTTTAAACAAACTGTTTTCTATTTGAATATATTTTAAGATGTAATTTATTCCTGTGATGCAAAGCTGTATTTTTAGCATCATTACTCCAGTCTTCAGTGTCACATGATCCTTCAGAAATCATTGTAATATGCTGATTTAATGCTGAATAATAATAATTTAATGCTAATGTTGAAAACAGTTGTGCTGATTGGAAACCATGAAACATTTATGTCCAGGATACAGGATATAAAGTTCAAAAGATTTTTTTTTTAATAAAAATCTTTTGTAACATTTTAAATGCCTTTGCTGTCAATATAATGTGTCCTTGCAGAATAAAAGTATTAATTTCTTTAAAAAAAAATAAAATCCTACTGACCCCACACTTTTATATGCCTACCAAATCATATAGTTTATTTTTTCAAACCGCAGTATTTTTCTGGCACAAAAGCAATTGGGATTTTTGAATGAATGCATGAATGAACAGCTCCTAATTAGTGCGACAGCATCAAACTTTATACTAAAAACAACCAATAAGCTAAAAAACACCCTTATACAGAAACTGTTTGGATACCCACATTCTTCAAAATATCTTCTTTTGTGTTTAATTTACATTAACCATCTGAACAAACCTTGAATTTCCTAGGGTTACTTGAAAGGGAGAGTGTTTCATTATTTCCTCAAGTCACTCAACTATAAAAGCTGTGCACAATACAATGTGACACTAAAAACCAGCTATGTGGCGTTTTGTCACGGTATACTACTACTTTTTGGAAAACAACAGCATTTTGAAAACAGCTGAACTGTTGTTACATTACTAAACACATGTAGTGTATAGGACTTTCAGTTAGCTGCTCCCCAAAACTGCATGGCAGTGTGGTATTGCGAATACACCCTGAGATACTCATACCATATACTGGTTGGTTGAAAATTTGAGAGGCATGAAGGCTTTTGATCATAATAAGAGCTCTGAGGTACGCCGAGTGCTTTTCTTTAGTGCACTCTGATGCCATTTGTAGTCAGAGAGAGCATGTATGTGTGACAGTGAGAGGCAGAGGAGTCGTCGCTCTTCTGTAGAAAGAGAGGGAGAATGACACAGAACAAAGCATTCGAAGTAGATCTCAAAATCAGCTCTAATAGATATTAGCACCAGTCAGAGCGGCAAGACCCGGCAGAACTGAGGAGTGTGAGAGACAAACACATTTATTCTGACATTAGAGAGAAAGGACGGTCATGATCATCGGGTCTGCAATTATGCCGAGATAATCGGGCAGTTTTCACCAGTGCTACTGAAATGAAAAACAGGTCTATAAAACCTGAAGAAAGCTGTCTGGTAGTATTTGACTGATGTTGGCTGACATCAATGACTGTTTGACATCAATGACTGTACGGTGAGCAAAGGTCTTCCTGGAAGTGCATGATATGAAATCTCAGTTCTCTGCTGTTAAAATACTATCGATATATAAATATATATATATATATATATATATATGGTGTGAAAAAGTGTTGGCCCCCTTCCTGATTTCTTATTTTTTTGCATGTTT
>NW_015552546.1:1996258-1997077 GCF_001515605.1 Sinocyclocheilus anshuiensis
GTAGTGCTGTGAGCACTAGAGTCAGGTCCCAAGAGGGTATAGAGGGGGGCCGTGGAGGATTTAGCCTTCTCGCCCCCTTAAGGAACCTGACGACCAGGTCATGCTTCCCCAGCAACCTCCCTTCTACGGGGTCGTGGTTACCACGATTGCAGCGACATAGACTTTGAGGGTGGAGGGAGACAGCCTTTGCTCCAACCCTTGCTGCAAAAAGGACAGCACGACTCTGATCGGGCATATTCGGGGGTCTTCTCGGCGAGAAGAACACCACTCAACGAACAGGTTCCACTTCAAAGCGTAGGCGTGTCTCGTAGACGGTGCTCTTGCTGAAGTGATGGTGTCAACTACCTCTTGAGGTAGGTCACTTAGAACCTCCGCGTCCCGTCCAGGGACCAGACATGAAGTTTCCAGAGGTCTGGACGCAGGTGCCAGTGGCTTGAATTTTGGATGGAGAATGGATGGATGGATGGATGGTTGGATGGATGGATGGATAGATAGATAGACAGAACGATGGATGAATGATGGAACAACAGATAGATAGACAGAACAATGGATGAATGATGGAACAACAGATAGATAGACAGAACGATGGATGAATGATGGAACAACAGATATATAGACAGAACGATGGATGAATGATGGAACAACAGATAGGTAGACAGAACGATGGATGAATGATGGAACAACAGATAGATAGACAGAACGATGGATGAATGATGGAACAGCAGATAGATAGATAGAACGATAAAATGATAGAACGATAGAACGATAGATAGAATGATAGATAGATAGATAGATAGAATGATAGAACGATAGATAGAT
>NW_015552546.1:1998671-2048786 GCF_001515605.1 Sinocyclocheilus anshuiensis
ATAGTTGCCTGCTGAAATTGAAATGTATATACATCTTCATCATGACTAGATAGACACGGTGAGTTTGTCTTTACTATACACGTTAGATGTGATCCACCTCATAGTAACAATCCTGTCAGATCGTGCATCCTTTGAGTGAGAGTGTAACGTTACAGGTCGGCCGATCTGGTTTCGTGGTTAAAGTTAACCTTTTCGACATGTTTCCGTGTTGTCGTTGCTCAGCAATGGCAAGGACGCGATGTTGTCTGGGGGTTTGGCAAAAGGAGAGTGGGACGGTGGGCGGTGCTCGGGGTGGTGACTGAAGGCAGTGACTGTGTAGTTCTGACGTCAACTTTTTACGGAAGTCACAACGGTTCGTGAAAAATAGCTAGAACTTTAAGCAGGCTGTGTGAATTTTACTGTGGATTGACTGTTTTGAAACTTACATGGTAGTTAAATAGCCCCTAGACCTCAGTTATCGTGAAATTTCAGTTTTGACAATATGGGACCTTTAATATAACAATATAAATGCATTTTTAAAGGGATAGATCACTCAAAATGAAAATTGCATCATCATTTACTCACGTCATTCCAAACCGGAAAATTTTTAAGAACAATGGGGTTGTTGGGACCACACTGTTCTTAAAAATCTTCTTTTGTGTTCCACAGAAGATTGAAAACCATACAGGTTTGGCACAACATGAGGGTAAGTAAATGATGCCACGTTTAGATGTATTCCTTTAAGCAAATGAAATGCAAAAGACAGATCTAAACGTTAGTAATTGAAGACTGCACACATGCAAACCAAATGCTAGCATTGCCATTGTGTTTCTTTTTAGAAACAACAGATACCAATGGAGAGCATTTATGTGAATAGTCAGAAACAAGAGATATGAAGTTGGACTATAACATACTCAAAGGGAAAGCAGTATGAGGCTGTTTGGTTGGGGACAGATAATTTTTATCTTAGTTACATTGAAGCGTAATGCTCATGGTCAGATGATCATCATTTCATGTCTTTTTTTGAGGTCATATGTGAGGTCTTCATGCACGAGAGTTCATCATGTCTTTTAACCCCCACCTTCTGTTTAATGCTGAGATTAGTAACATGATTAACACACTTCATTAGTATCAGGACAGGCAGCTGTCAGAGCCTTAATCAGTACAGATACTATAATGTGCCCACACGCAAAGAGCAGTTGAATGCATGCGGACCCCTCTTGGATCCCCCCCGTTCCACATGAGTGACCAGCACACACTGCTAATGAGAGCCACACAAAGGGCTTAAGTGTATGTGTAATTAAGGCTGATTAGCTGATGAAGGACTGTTTTAGTAGCACAGCCACTGCCACGGCTCTTCAAAGAGATGTGTGCTGGTCTCAAGCTGAGAGCAAATACTGGAAGATGAGATGAAGAAGTAAAGCTGTGAGCTGCTCATTTGCAGAAAAAAAGCTTGATGTAGTATGTAGACACAGGTTTTCACAAAGCAAAACTTCTCCTCAGTCCACGTAGTACATTAACGAAAACTAAGCTGCAAAACAGGTCATTCAGAATGAATGGATCAGTATGGGATTTTCAGTGGCTGAAAGCATTCTTTAGAAAGCTGGGTGGCTGATAATGCAGATACATTATACTATACTATATTATATTATACTATATTATATACATTATTCATTTAATAACTTCAAATGAAATGTACACAAAGTCACTTACATACACAAAAAACACTTATTTTATAGAATATTTACTTAAAATTCACCACAAAAGCATTAAAAAAATAAATGTATTATTATATTTAGAAAAATACGAGATAAATATAATTTAGATATTTATCTGTAAAACAAGAAAAAATCGACTTTTACAGCATTTAATAATAATGAATTTCAGCATTGACTAATGCATTTTTAAAATCAAAAGTTATATCTGTTAAGATTAGTTGATGTACTATGAACTAATATGGGCAATGAGCAATTGTATTTTTATTAATGAACTTTAATAAATATGACATTAAGTAATGTTAACAAATGAAACCTAATTGTAAAATGTTACCAAAAATCATAACTCAAGATGAATACAAATCATATTATTTTTACACAATTTTACTGTTATGTAAACAAATGTATCGTTTAAGGATGTTTTGATATTTTTACCAGAAAAGTCAAAAAACACTGTTTAAGGTACAGTATAGTTGCACAACAGCCGATAAATAGATAGATAGATAGATAGATAGATAGATAGATAGATAGATAGATAGATAGATAGATGATTGATTGATTGATTGATGAAGCCTCACATCACCAAGTACAATGCCACGTGTTGGATGGGGTGGTTTAAAGCAGACCACCACTGGACTCTGGAGCAGTGGAAACCCATCTGTGGAGTGATAAATCATGATTGGCAGTCTGATGGTCGAGTTTGGGTTGGCAGATGCCAGGAGAACATTACCTGTCTGACTGCCAACTGTAAAGTCTGGTGGAGGAGGGATAGTGGTATGGGTCTGTTTTTCAAGGGTTGGGCTAAGTTCCTTACTTCCACTGAAGGCAAATCTTAATGCTTCAGTATAATAAGACATGTTGGACAATGCTTTGCTTCCAACTTTGTAGGAACTGTTTGGGGAAGGCCCTTTTCTATTCCAGCATGGTTGTGCCCCAGTGCACAATGAAAGGTCCATAAAGACATGGTTGGATGAGTTTGACAAACTTGACTGGCCCGCAGTGATTCCTAACCTCAACACCATCAAACACCTTTGGGATGAACTGGAATGGAGATTGTGAGCCAGGCATTCTCGCCCAACATCAGACCTCATACATTCCCACAGAAACACTTCGAAATCTTGCGAAAAGCCTTCCCAGAAAAGCAGAAGATGTTAAAGCTGCAAAGGAGTAACCAACTCCATATTAATGTCTATGTATTTCGAATGGGATGTGATTAAAGTTGGTGTAATGGTCAGGTGCCCCAATACTTTTGTCCATAAAGAGTAGATGCTCTGATAAATAAGCAGTCCACAAATTGTCTATTTCACATCAGACATTCTTTTCCTTTTGTTTACGGGCAAAATATTGCTAACATTAGCCAAAATCTTGCTTGTTAGTTTGTGCAGCACCGTTTCAATTTCACATATCAATGAGGATGTCAAAACGCGACATGATTGGTAAACATAAAACGCTGCCAATCGTGAGCCATCTTAAGACATATTTCAAACAGTTTGACATAAAAGACACACAGTGATGTCGCACAGCTTGCCTTGGCTTTTACCCAGAATCTCATTGGGGTCGTATCATACAATCTGACAAGCAACAGCCGTAACAGACAGAAAACAATCACACGGTCTTCCTTGTTTCATTTCGGAAGATTGGAGCTTCTGTAATATATTTACAAACCCGCTGACAGCGGTCCCAAACCCGACAAACTGACAAATGTCCTCTGAAATTCAGGGAATTCATCCTTGAATTCCAATGAGTGCGGAGCCAACGTCAAATTCAGCCACAAGTGATGTGAAGTGGGAAAGATTTACACTTCCTGCAGTTAGAGAGACTTCCTGTCCTGAGGGGGTCACACAGGAGGCACGCTTGGTTGATTTTGGGAGGTAATAAAGCAAACATTGCTGTGTGTCAGACGAGGAAAAGAGCGTGGCATCAAAGAGCAGCTTAGAGGAGCCTCTCTTTCTCTCTCTCTGTCTCTCTCTCTGTCTCTCTCTCTCTGTGGTGAGCTACATGAAGCCGCGGGCTGAACAGTCTGCGTTCATGCGTGTGTGAGCTCCAGAACACAGCATGACCATCATGTCAAATCACATTCACTGCCTATTACTCTAACCAGTCAAAGCACTGTATGCACTTATTTAAAGCATACATGAAATCAAAATGGACCCTATTTACTGGTTTGGTCTTATTGTGTGCAACTCATCAAAAAGCTCCATCTTACATGTTTCCCTGTTGAACATGTTGAAATAATAGGTCACATTACAGAAGTGAAACGGGTTGCAAATTGAGTGTATGATTTCTGACATGCATTTTTCAAATGAAACGCAAAAATAATGACTGGAAATAATAGATTACACACTTTACGTTTAATGCAACACTTGCTCATGCTCCTTCAATTACTATTTAAAGTTCAAAGCTTCAACTCGAATAACAGAAACAACAGTGGAAAAAAGATGCCAGTGATGGTGGTAAAATAACATTTTATTATTTATTAAAAAAAAAAAAACTGCAATAAAAAAATGAATATTTTAATTATTGAATGATTAGATAATAATCACTGAGTAACTAAAATATTTATTTTCTTCTGTTTATTTTCTTCTATATGGCCAAAGCAAAGGTGCCAGTGATATAAATGAACAAACAAACAAACAAATAAATAAAATGTTTTTATTTTTAATACATTACTGAATAATTAAAATAATTAATTTAATCATTTAAATTAATTTAAAGTGATCAGTCATTTGTTAGCATAAAATATGCACATTTTCTGCTAACATCCACACCATTTATTTCTGTTTTTATTTCTTTTTATTTATTTCACATCATTAAAAATAACAAACAACAACAGAAAAGGTGGTAAAAATGAAATGATAATATTATAATTTATATATTTATATATATATAATAATAATTAAAAAACATTTACAAATAAAACCATACAGTACAATAAATATATGAATTATAATAATGATTGAATATTGAGTAATACTAATTTATTAAAAATCATCTATTTTATTTTATTTTATTTTTTTATTTTTTTATGTTTTTTCTTTCTTTTTTTTACTTTTACATTATATTACCATCACTGGCACCTTTGCCTTGTAAAGTAAAGTAAAGTAAAGTAAAGTAAAGTAAAATAAATTATTATTGCCAAAGCATCACTACATTTAAACACTACAGATAAATACAATGCACAAATACACAAACATAAATTTACACAGCATACACAGAAACACAATCACTAACAGACATACAGCACACACATTGTTCAAGGACTATATCATGCTGCTTACAGACAGTGTGTCGAATCTGACCACATGCTAAGAGGGGCTTCAGCTCTGCCCATGGTCCAGTGATGGGCAGGTTTACCGCCTACACTTAAATTAAGACCCTCAGCTTAACACACAGACACACACACAGCAAAGAGCTGCCAAAAGCTTCCAAAAGTGCCAGTCCTGAGTAAACATGCAGCGATAAACCCACCACTACAGCTCAGGACCGCCAGAACCATCTCTAGCTTTCCCTGCTCAGTAATAATGCATGCTAAACAGTGACAACTGGATGTCCATAAACCTGTCAACTAACAGCAGGCTGACAGAAAGCACACTGCCTCCTTCAGCACTAGCATTCAGAGTTTTAATATCAGATGTGTTCAGAATTGCATAATGATATAGTAATGCATAATAATATAGTACAATTTTCTCAATGCATAGAATGCATATTTGCCAAAATGTGCAGTATACAGGCACTAAATCCCATAATGCAGTTCAACTTGACCACTCATGTGAAACACACTGCAACTAATCAAACTATAGCAACCGACCAGCAATGACAAATGAAACTGCGAGAAAATTAAAAAATGCAAGAGAAGGCCAAGACTGTGGGGAGTGTGAGCAAAAAGAAACATCACAAACTGCTGCCCACGTCTGCTCAACCATTGTCTCATCCAGCATCTCCAGCCCTCTTTCCCATTCTGTGCGAAACCATCACAAGCTCTTATTCTGTGTTGTTCGTTGACATGTTGTCAGCGGCTAAAGCACTATGATTTTACCTCGGGTACAGGGTGTTATTAGGCATGACGTGAAGCAGCGGCAATAGCAATTTGATGAAAGACACCAAAGTAGACTAGAAGTGAAATTTAATGGGATAAAAACAACTTTTCCACCAAATCATATACTGCATTATTCTAATCTTAGGCGATTGTCAAGCAACATAGTAACTATGTGTGCCGTTGCAGTGCAAATGAAATGAAAGCTACATGCTGTATTGTGTGGTTAGTACTTATCAAACACCACTGACTCACTGCTCCTGGCTGGAAACTTTAGTAGCTAATAGTAAATGTTTCACACTGGACAAAAAGCAGCGCCTCGTGTGGTAGGAGGGAAAAGCATGAGTATTGCACAAAAACACCTCATTCAAACAAGGTTAAGTTCAGCTCCAAATGAGATTGTTTTACTTGTAAGCCCCACTTACAAGCACTTCTTCAAATATAAAAAGTGACCACAATGACTTTTAAAGATAAAAAGATGCAACTTTGCAAAATGAACGAATAGATAGGGCAACGTTTTTCATGCAAATTCTCTATTAGTAGCCTATAGGCTTTATCAAATCACACAAAAACTGTTACAGAAAAAAAAACATCTATATACAACATATCATCTAGCCTACATTGAAAGTTTTGTTTTAGACCGAAATGAATGTAAAATGATGAGCATATAGTAATGAAAGAAGGAAACACGCAGCTTTTCACTTCACAAGGTGCTATTTTATGAACTGTATGGATTACTTGTGGATTATTGTGATGTTTTTATCAGCTGTTTGGACTCTCATTCTGACGGCACCCATTCACTGCAGAGGATCCATTGGTGAGCAAGTGATGTAATGCTAAATTTCTCCAAATCTGTTCAGATGAAGAAACAAACTCCTCTACATCTTGAATGGCCTGAGGGTGAGTAAATGTTCAGCAAATGTTCATTTTGGGTCAATAATTCTTTAACTGTTTAAGTTGCACAATCAAAAAAAGAAAAAAAGTCAGTTTGTAGGGCAGAATTGTTTAGATTAACTAGTACAGCAGAAGTACTTGAGTTGAGACACCATCTTTAACCTCAATCAGTATTTCCACATCCTATTTTCGTTGTTTCTTTCACCTCCTCTCAAATCTGTTATATAAATCTCCTAATCATCCTCTCTCAGATTTGTCCTTTAATTGCTCTACTGCAGTCGTCTGTGTACACTACAATGTTTCACTGTGGGAATGAAATGAATCCAATATGCAAAAAAAACAAAACAAATTTAGAGACAAAAAAAAAGAGATGGTAAAAAAAGAATTAAATTTGGGAAATGATCTCTGATGAGTTTCCCAGCAGGAAAAGCCCCTCCCCGCTTCTCATTCTCTTTCATCCACACTGTTGTACACTCTTCTCCTTGATCTATCCGTTTCTCCCTCTTTTTGATTCTCCAGTGTCCACATTTGTTCTTTCAGAAACACCACATGCATTTCTCTCCTACGCGCAATTCCTCCACTAATGAGTTAAAATGAGGCAAAACACACAAATCACGCGAAACACCTAAACACACTCACACACATACGTGCACACTCGACTTCTCAAAAATGAATACAGACCTTGAGGTCCTTGGGAAAATAAAATATTGAATAGTTGCTTCCAATATGCATGTCTACACTTGGAGGATATTGTAACATCTAAATGGACCTAAGTGGCTCCTTTGTGTTTGTAGAGCAAAGGCTGTGATGGGTATGAATCACTTAAAGCAATCGTAAATGCACCTCTAGCACTGGTTGAAAAAAAAAAAAACAGTCTACATTACAGTTAAAAAATGTGGAGTCTGTAAGACTTTTATATGTTTTTGAAAGACGTATCTTATACTTACCAAGGCTGCATTTACTATAGTAAAATCAGTAATATTGTGAAATATTTCAACTAACTGTTTTCTATTTAAATATATTTTGAAATGTAATTTATTCCTGTGATGCAAAGCTGAATTTTCAGCAGCCATTACTCCAGTCTTCAATGTCACACGATCCTTTAGAAATCATTCTAATATGCTGATATGTTGAAAACAGTTGGGCTCCGTAGTATTTTTGTGGATTTTTTTTTTTTCAGGATTTTTTGATGAATAGAAAGTTCAAAAGAACATCAGTTATTTTAAAAATTGACATCATTTGTAACATTATAAATGTCTTTGCTGTCACTTCTGATCAATTTCTGATCAATCAATTTAATACATCCTTGCTGAATAAAAAAGTTTTAACTTTTGAACAGTATACTGTTTAACAGTATACTATAGTATTTCTTATCGTTTATTATTGGTCATTTAGTGGTATTTTTTATTTATTAATTTTTTTATCTTAAAAAATGGGCTAACAAATGCAATTTCCTGTCCTGTGTAGACATTTTTTTTTATATAAACAAGACATTTTTAGCCAAAATAGCGAAAAAGCTTTAGTTTACATGACAAAAACATTATTCACTACTATTGCTAGTCGACTGCAAGTGGTAAAGACAATTTCTAGAAGGCATTTTATTGGACAAAAATATATTTTGGAGTTCAAGCGGTACTGTTGTCTTTGTAATTTCTGGGATATCTTTGGATTTGGGATAATAATTATTCAAAAAATGTGAAGTAGAATCTGTGTTCACACTTGTGTCAGACAACAAAACTGGAGTCGCTATGAAAACATGATTCACTCCTATTGCTAGTCAACTGCAAGAGGTAGAAAGCATTTCTATGAGGACTTTATTGGACAAAAATGTATTTTGGAATTCTGGCTGAGAGGCGGTTCTGTTGTCTTTGTGATTTCTGGGATGTTTTTGATTTGGGATAATTATTATTCATAAAACGAGAAGCAGAATCCGTGTTCACACTTGTGTCAGACAACAAAACTGGAGTCACTATGAAAACATGATTCACTCCTATTGCTAGTCGATTAAAAGTGGTAGAAAGCATTTCTACGAAGATTTTATTGGACAAAAATTGTATTTTGGAATTATGGCTGAGAGGCTGTTCTGTTGTCTGTGAATTCTGGGATATTTTCGATTTGGGATAATAATTATTCATAAAACGTGAAGTAGAATCTGTGTTCACACTTGTGTCAGACAACAAAACTGGAGTCACTGTGATTCACTACTACTGCTAGTCGATTGCAATTGGTAGAGAGCATTTCTAGAAGCCATTTTACTGGACAAAAACTGCATAAAAACTATAAATCTACTACATTAATTTTGTAAACGTTTAAAAGTATGCTTGCTTACAGGTTAACCTCAAAGCTAACAGAAATAGACTAGACTCTCATTTTGATTTCATGAGGTCTCAACCTGCACTGCAACATCTAACCCAGCCTATTTGTCATGTTAAACAACCCAAAGATTCAGTAGCTATACAACAAATCCAATAGGAAAGTTCCTAGTTCATACATCAACGTCAGTCCTTGTGTCTGGCCTCGTGTTTCGCCTCGCAGCACTGCAACGGTCAAGTTTAGCTTTGTCTCCGAGACGGTTGCTCTCCACTCAGCCATAACTGATTCACAATGCAGTTCGCGCACAGGTAAACGGCACATCGTGATGAACAGCAACACTGACAACAGCATGTCGTGGCCCATCGAATAAACATTTACTCGGATACAGTGTCAGCACAGTGACAGGCAGAGAAGCGGATGCAACATTTATGAGGTGCTCTCTCTGGATCTCGTGTTGGTTTAGTGCCAGACTCCTTAAAGCCTTGTGTTCTGTATAAGCAGCTGGCAAACTTACTCAGTGTGAATCGCAGCTAATGCGATCCATCCAGTGCAGCTCATTACCGCAGAGCGTGTGCGAGCATCTGGGTTTTTTAGTGCATGCCTTTGTCTGTGCATGCGTTTCTAAATGTGACCAGCGAGCATGTAATTGCGTTTTGCAGTCTTTTTTCTGGCGACATCTAATAATTACTGTCCAAGTCCCATGTTTAATAAACTCAGAGGTAATGCAATAGGCTTGATTTATTTATAACAGAACTTTCCAAATGGACCTTATAAGCAACCCGCTTAGCAACGAGGAGAGTGTGGGCTTGTTTGCAAGCTTAAAACTTTTTGAAAAATTCAATATAACCTTAAAGGAATAAACATACTGTAACCAAAAGTTTGGAAAAATAGGATTTTTTAAAAATGTTTTGGATAGTCTCTTATGCTCACCAATTTGATTGAAAAAAATATATATTTTTTTATCTTATTAGAATTTAAAATAACTGTTTTCTATTTGAATCAGTCTAATATGCTGATTTGCTGCTCAAGAAACATTTGTAAGAATCTTGAAAAAAAAATGTTTCATCATTTTCACAAAAAGCAAAAACTGTTTTCAACATTGATAGTAATAAGTACCCTTTTTAAAATTTAAACACCAATAATAACTGATAATAATCGAGCAGCAAATCAGCATATTAGACTGATTTCTGAAGAATCATGTGACACTGAAAACTGGAGTAATGATGCTGAAAATTCAGTTTTGCTTCACAGGAATAAATTACATTCTAAAATGTATTCAAATAGAAAAGAGTTCTTTTTAAATTGTCATTTTTCATAGTATTTCACAATATTACAGTTTTACTGTATTTTGATTATTTAATTATTCCAAACTTTTGACCAGTAGTGCGTATACATTTTTTCATCTTGCATTTCTTTTTTGCTCACAAAAGGCATTTTCTTTGAAGACACTGTGTATGAACAATGACAAACATTTTTCAAAATATCTTCTTTTGTGTTCCACAGAAGACAGAGTCGTACAGGCTTGGAACAACATGAGGATTCATGAATGAGTCAGTAAATGACAGAATGATAATTTTTCAGTGTTCTACTCCTTTAAAGACAACAATTTCCTGGTCTTATTGTGAACAATTTGTCAATGCACATTATTCCAAAGAATATGTATTTGTAATTCTTCCTATCACAGTTTCAACCAAAACCTCTTCTGAAAAGACTTTTCTTTACATCTTATGTAACCAAGCCATTTTATTTTTCATTTTGAATAACTTGTTTCACTCAATACGTTGGGTTACAGAAGTAAAATGAGTTGCAAACACGTTTCATCAAATGAAAAAGTTATTTTAAATTCATTATTTTAAATTAGCATGCAAGCATAAACAATGAATTATACAAATGTATACCTTACCCGTCCAATCAGCACCGGTTCTGGTCCACTATATTCCTCTATCACAAAAAACTGGTTCCAGATCCAGCTTCTTCGGCTGCGGGATTGTGAAGGCATCTCCTCCAAATTTGGTCCAGTAAAGGTCCCTTGGAAATCACCACTGCTGTCTGACTCCTGGTTGCCCATCATTATAGTTTGCACTTCCCGTTTGCTATTTAACCCAGATGCTGTCTTCAGAAGTATCACGCTGGCATCTGATGAGCCATACAGAGTGGATCTGTCAGTTTTAGTTTCCTCTACTGCAGGAGTTAGTTCAGCGAGAACGAAACGATCGTGAGATATTCTATATATTTTGGAGTCCTGGGTTAGTGTTGATACCGTTGTCTTTGTGATTTCAGGGATATCTTTGAATTTGGGATAATAATTACTTTCATTATATGGAGCAGAATCTGTGTTCACACTTGTGCCAGACAACGAAACTGGAGTCACTCTGATTTCAAATTCCGATTTTGCAGTTTCTTCAATCTGTGCATGATGCAGTCCTGATAAAGACACTGTTTTGACTTTGTTGCTTTTTGGTGAAATCATCAAATTATCCTCATTTTTCTTTGCCAAACTTTGTGTTCCTGCTGTGTTGGTAAATGGCATCTCACTTTGCCTTTCCTCCACATCTAGATGCTCCACCTCACTTTCTTTCCTTGCGGTTTCCTCACTCTTCCATCTTTTTAGTCGAGCACTGCTTCCCCCGAGCTCTGAGCACATGAACAGAAAGAGCAATGCAGCCCAGATACGGCCACTCATCGTGCCTCACTTCGTTATTAGTCACAATGTTTGCCACAGGGGGAAGAACAATAAGATCGACCTTCACTCAC
This sequence comes from Sinocyclocheilus anshuiensis, assembly GCF_001515605.1. NCBI lineage: Eukaryota > Metazoa > Chordata > Actinopteri > Cypriniformes > Cyprinidae > Sinocyclocheilus > Sinocyclocheilus anshuiensis. Next base: position 2,010,360 of record NW_015552546.1, read on the forward strand.
GCTCTGTCTTGCTGTGTGGGCAGATGCTCCATTCATCTCCTCTTCTTAATTCCTTATTCTTCATGAATCTCAGTGGTCATTTAGCATCGTATCCACTTTTTTGGATTATATTTCTCTCTTTAGGTCTGGTTAAACACAAAGGGCGATTCCCATGGTTTGGGTTTGATCAGGCAAACCTGTTCAAAGAGATAAGAGGATGAGAATCAGTGCTGATCATGAATAAACGTAATTGGGATTGGCGGTTGGGATTACTGGAAAAATAGCACAGTTTTAATTAGGTAACAGTTTGGGTCTCTGCAGAGAATCATGGGTACAGAAATGTGCATGACTAGCAAGGGTTCATAAAACTTTTAATCACTTAAAATCTGGGACTGCTCCAAAGAAGTCCTCCAAAGCTGAGTGGTTAAAAAAAAAAAAAAAAAAGTGGTTAGTTTCTATTGCTTATCCAAAATAAGGTAAATGAGTCTTTAAGAGCAAAGATGTTACATTTAAATTGAGGAAGAAAAAAATGTGATTGAAAAACTTTTTCATTATTTTTCATTACTGTTTTGTGATATCCTGATTTCTTTTTTATCTATTTATAAAGTAAATTTCACAGTACATTTCAAATAATTTTAAAACAGATTTTTAGAAAAATCATGATAATATCTTATTATCTTCAAGCCCAATAGTCAAATTGAGTAGATTAGAGTTGGGCGATAATATAGTATATATAATAATATAGATAATATAACTCTGAAGTGAAGTTACGTGTGGCCAAGTATGGTGACCCATACTCAGAATTTGTGGTCTGCATTTAACCCATCCAAGTGTGCACACACACCCGGAGCAGTGGGCAGCCAATGCTGCGGTGCCCGGGGAGCAGTTGGGGGTGCGGTGCCTTGCTCAAGGGTCACACCTCAGTCATGGTATTGAGGGTGGAAGAGAGCATTCACTCCCCCCACCTACAATCCCTGCCGGAGCTGAGACTCAAACCCGCAACCTTCGGGTTACAAGTCCGACTCTCTGTCCATTAGGCCACGACTGCCCCCCATTTTGCAATGATACAATATAGTAGGCTATATATCACCCTACATGTTTATACATATGTAAATAAAGTCGGACATACATATGAAATTTTAGATTAAAAAAACTGGACGATGATACAGTTGACATTTTGCAATCCTACAAGCAATCATGCAGTTGACATTTGCAGCTTTGCTACCAACAGTCTTCAAAATACCTTCTTTTATGTTGTGCAAAAGAAAGTAAGTCATTCAGGTTTGAAACAACATGAGGGTGAGTAAATGATGACAGAATATATTTATTTATTTATTTATTTGCGTTGAACCATTCCTTTGATGGTTTTTTTTTTTTATTTATTTATATTTTTAATAAATTAAATGATACTCTAAAGAGGAAATTAAAACTACCAGCAGGTGGCGGTAAATGTCTTTATGAGTTGATTCGTTCAAAACGCTGATTCATTCAGAAAATAAACACCGTGTTGCTTGGAGACACACAACAGATCTGCTGTGGCTTTATAGGTAATATTTTAATTGGAAATATTTAACAAAAACACAATATTGTGTTTAAAATATAACACAATATTAACTTCTTATTTACTGAACTGTTGTATCAAATCACATTTGCACTCGTGCAAATCAGTACAAAAGCGGCACTCGTGTGATATTGCGCTCGCTGCTCGTGTGATATCGCTTATATAAATATGAGACAAAAAGATATGAGAGATATGAGACATACAGGGGCATTTTTCCCCCCAATATCTTGAATTTTAGGCATAACTGCATTTATGGAGTTGTAGCCCTGTATCATATATGTCAACAGTCAACTGTATGAAATGTAAGATGATGTACAGATCTGGGGGTGGGGCCAGTGCATTAACTGCATTCAAATATTTTAATCGCGTTATTTTTTCATAATTAATTAAGTTAACGCGTTAAACTTACAGTCCTAATACTGACATACAGAGCCGATCCTCCCTATATGCAAAATACGTAAGCTGCGTAGGGCCCCCGAAACACCAGGGGGCCCCTTGCTCTCAAAGATGATTTAATTTTAGTTTAGTTTTTGAATTTGGCCAGCGGTTATGAAAACACGAATGATCATTTATTTTAATGCGGTGCGCTGTCGCCCTTTCTACGTAAAAATCAGTCAAATCATGTAATGTGAATGTCGTACAGTCTTGCTCGAGACTAAAAAAACAAGTTAAAAGCGTACCGAGCCGCGGAAGAGACACTGTTTTTCAAGCGCTTTCCACGAGCACGATTCGAGACGGAGTGAAACACGGACAAATCCGTTTCGTTCATTCGTTCATAACCACTCATACCCCACTCCACCTCATAAATTACAATCTTGCACCTTTCCTGCAACTTTTTAACAGCTTTAGAAGCATAGACCAATATTGCAATATTCTTTAAACTGCTCTTGGACATCTCACAAACTTTATGTTCATGAAATGTAATTACTGGCATGAATTTTAGGTGGCTAAGCACTTTGAAACAGTCAATCACTTGGGTCTTGAAAATGTGTTGATTTGTGTGATTGAGCATTTTACAGGGCTGTTTCTAACTGTACGGACGAGGTTATTGCCGTCCATATTAAGGCTATTTCAGCCATTTTACATTCTGGCACCAAACCATATCCTCATTCACTTATGCAGCACATTTTTCGAGGCACATAGAGGCTCTAAACTGAAAACAACTCGACCATTTCAACAACCAATACTACCTTTAAACAAGACTATTTGTGAAAAACTGTCCTTTTAAAAAGTATTTTTAAAAAGTATTTTATAATATTTCAGCTGTACAACTGCTGTCCTTTACCACAAAGGTTTACTATTTAAAGGGTTACTCCACCCCAAAATGAACATTTTGTCATTAATCACTTATCCCTATGTAGTTTCAAACCCGTAAAAGCTTCGTTCGTCTTCGGAACACAATTTAAGATATTTTGGATGAAAACCGGGAGGCTTTTGACTGTCCCATAGACTGCATAGTAAATTGCACTGTCAAGGTCCAGAAAAGTATGAAAGACATCGTCAAAATAGTTGTATGAAAAAAAGTATGAGTTCACTAGCAGAGCATGATGCAAGTACGTAAACGCCGTGACCTGCTGACGTCGAGGCCATCGTACAGATCGAAAACCCGTATAGAATTTACGTCGTGTGTCATCTGAGGCGTGCTTGCATCATGCTCTGCTAATGAACTCATGAACACGCTTGCAGGAAGTGAGAAGAAAAAGTTGAATAAAGTCGATATTTAGTTTTCTTTGCGCACAAAAAAGTATTCTCGTAAAATGTTTTGCTTCATAAAATTACGGTTGAACCACTTATGGCAGATGGACTATTTTGACGATGTCTTTCATATTTTTCTGGACCTTGACAGTGCAATTTACTATGCAGTCTATGGGACAGTCACAAGCCTCCCGGTTTTCATCCAAAATATCTTAAATTGTGTTCCGAAGACGAACTGAGCTTTTACGGGTTTGGAACGACATGAGGGTAAGTGATTAATGACAAAATTTTCATTTTGGGGTGGAGTAACCCTTTAAGTGTTTAAATTCTAGCTTTACTATCTTTGTGAAAAAGACGTACACTTTAGCATACTTTTCACTTAATATGGAAATAATATACCTAAGTGCAAACTTAATGTAATGTTTAGACTTAATTGCATATTAATTGCAATGTATTAGTTTGAATTTATATTAAATTCAATTAGCTGAACTTGAGCAGCAATTAGCTGAATGCAATTAACTTTCTATGTAAAAATACATCTGTATTTTTTTAAGTATGGTTAGGTTTTATTGTTAAATATACTTTTATATAAGCTTGTATGCCATGTATTTAAATATATTTGTAAATACACATTTGTAATGATTAAAATATAATTTACTTCTAACTTCTAATATAATATCAAATAACACACTACACTTCAAATTAAAATTTAGTACATAAGTTTATTAAAAAAAATATTTAAAATGTAGACTTTAAAAGTGTACTGAAGTGAGTTAAAGGGGTCCTATTATGCTCTTTTACGAAGTCTTGATTTTGTTTTGGGTGTGTACTAGAACATGCTCTCATGCTTGGTGGTTCGAAAAATGCATTATTTTTCACATAATTTACACTATAACAATGCCTTTCTCCACAGCCTGGCACAAACTGCGCGATTAGTTCCAGGTTTGATGAAGGCCCGCCTTCCGAAAAAACGAAATGTGTTGTGATTGGTTAGCTGTCCCAGTGTGTTGTGATGGGACGAACAGCTTAGACCGTGTTTCAGTACTGCCCCGCCCCTTGCCAAAGCAGCAAGTTCCGTCTGCTCCGGTTTAGTTAAGGATGGTGTCAATATTGCCATATCAGTCTGAGCCGGATTCAGACCCCGAGAATATTGAACAAGAGGATCGCACAGAACCTTTGCACGCACGGGTATTGCAAGGTAACGCACATATTAGAGTGGTAACGTAATTGTTTTTTTTTTTTTGACTAAATTAGATAGGATGTCAACAACCACTTAAAAATAACTGCATTTACTGTGTACAGATAAGTGCAACGGTAATATGTATTATGTTTATTTTTCTTTAATTCTAACATTATAACATGAATTGCAGTGAAACTGTTATACAGTTGGATTTATTTATACCATAAGTCTCATAATTGAAGTGTAAATTCTGCAGATTACATCATTGTCCAGTATTGTACTGTCAGCAAATTATAAAAACGTTTTCATAATTGTAACATACATATTTACATACATAATTATTCAGGTGCATGTGTAATAACTTGCGAAAACATGACACTACAGCAGCACTACTTCTTCGACATCGTCTTGTCTGATGCACTCAACCAAGCGTCGACCGTAACCACGACCTCGCATCTTCCCACCCCCCAACCATTCGAATTTCCGTAGGCGGATTTATTTTAATGATATTCTAATGGGCCGCTTTGTGACATCACAAAACCCCCGGAAAACAACGTTGTAGTCCAAATGAGCCATTCGTTGTAGTTCTTGAAAAGGGATTTTTTTAAAACTAAATATCTCCCTTTGAAGTGGACTTTGAGATTTGTAAATTTATAGATCTTTTTTAATTTACTTTTAAGATTTAAAATACACTGCAAATGCACATTTAATACAATTAAGTGCACTTCTTTTCACACAGGTACACATCTTAATTATTTTACCATATTGTGGTTTTATAGCATCTATAATGTTCCATTTTTACTGCATCGAATGCATCTTACCTGTGCTGGTAAACTGTGACATTTTTCGCTTTCTCTAAAATCTTGTTGTGGCCTAAACAGTCAGACAGTTTTCCCTAAACAGATTAAGAGCAGGAGAGAAACAGTCTTGTCCTGAACCAGCCAACCCTGCAGCTCTCCTCACACATTTAGACAGCCAACTCGGATTCCCTGCGAGACAGACGATAACAGCACACTTTTAGCGAATGTAATCTTATGGTCATGGCACTGTAGCTAAATTTAAGAGCTGCTATTTTGCCCTTTTCCTTGATTATCTAATGAGTCTGAACTCATTGCAAACACATACACAAAGACTTGGCTAAATCCATCTTCAAATGTCTTGCTAAGAGTACTTAGCGTTTCTCGAAAAACAATACGGTCATGTTGAACTCGGTGCATCTCTCAAGAGACCGCAGTGGTGTAAGTAATCTCTGATCAGTGATTCAGACGGAAATCTCAAATGTCAGCTTTCACAATCCTGACTGGCTCGGAGCTCAGGCTAGTTGGAGAGCTGAGACTCAGGCTACATCCAAACTTTCAATTATCAGAGTTGTGTGACTCTTGAACCTCGATGTTTGTACAGAAGTGACATTTTGTAATTGTATTTCTTTACAACTGGGAGCTACCCATAGAAAAGTCAAGATGAAAACTAACTTTGAAAAACTAGTTTTTAACATTTATGGAAGAAAATATGAGTGGTGCAAAAGTTTATTGCTTATTTGGTGCTCAAGTTGACCTGTTGACCTGAATGAATAATCAAACCCATCATGTTTCCTTGGAACTCTATATAGTTCTAGTTTGTTGAGATAAATTGTTTAGTATTACATTTGTATCCTCAGTTGATTAGGCCTATATTTATTTTCATTCACTATTGGTTATGTATAAATTTTGCATAAAATATCTTTCATTTGCTCATCTCTATAGTGTACGGGCCTTAGTTGGTGCTCTAAAAACATTTCTTCTTTTGACCATTGTTGAAAACAGTTTTTATGTTTAATATTTTTGTAGAAACCATGATCTATTTTTTCAGGATTCTTTGATATGAATGGAACGGTCAAAACAACAGCATTTATTTGAAAAAAAAAAAAAAGGTCACTTTTGGTCATTTTAACGAATACTTGCTGAATAAAAAGCAAGTATTAATGTCTTTTTTCTAATCAATTGCAGTTTATCAGTTTCCACAAAAAAATATTAAGCAGCACAAGAGTTTTCAACATTGATAACTTTTCTTGAGCATCAAATCAGCATATTAGAATGATTTCTGAAGGACCATGTGACATTGAAGACTGGAGAAATTATGCTTTAAATTCAGTTTTGCATCACAGAAATAAATTACATTTTAAAATTATTAAAATAGAAGATAGTTATTTTAAATTGTAATAATATCACACAATATTGCTGTTTTACTGTATTTTGATTAAAAAAATGCAGCCTTGGTTAGCCTTCTTTCAAAAAATGGAGCTCAACCCAAAACTTTGTTACAGACCCTCTTCTCAGGAGGAATATTAAGACAGAACCTAGTGCAAGACAAGCACATTAGCCCTTGACTAAGATTGGTTTTCGATCGCAGTGAATTGCCATTTAGTTGAAACTCTGCAATGTCCGAGATGAGAAAACCTTTTGCACCAAGCCGCCGCATCACCACGGGAGTCCACGGCACCCCTGCAAAATACATTAACGTTAATTTATTCTGAATCGCTCCCATCCCCCGACTGAATAAAACATATGCGATATGTACAGTACAAATCCCCGTGACAGTCTTGCTTGCCCTGGGTCTTTGTTCACATCGAAAGAGCTTGTACCATCGGCCATGAAACGCATCATTAATAGAAAGCAATAAAGTTGCTGTACGGGCCGCCGCCTGCCTGGCTGTGGATCAATATTGTTTCCACACATCAGCGGCGGTGACAGCAACTGTATCACGGGAGAAAGTAATAGTGACAGGTGGAAGTGAGTGGGCTGAACATGGCTGTAATGGAACGTCAAGGCCAAACTTATGCAACTGAGTCCAATTAATCAGCAGCCTTTGATGGGCGTGACAGTAAACAAGCGAATAAAGATCAGAACAAACTGACCTATGTGTTTTTTTCCTTGTCACTGTGCGTCCAGTGTAGGGCTGAGACATAAGAGTCCAGGTCAGGTCATTTCTGCTGCATTTCTTCTGAAACATTTTATCATATTCCAGCTCTACCGAATCAAGCATTTTACACCAATTCAGCTCTAATACATCAGGTACTTTACTATATTTCAGCTTTAATATATGTCAAGATTTTTCTTGAGCATTTTTCAATGTTAGCTTTTCTATACTTTCAGTATTTTTGCCATATTCTAGCATATTATGAAGTATTTTACCAAATTCAAGCTTTACTACATTCCAGCTTTACCACATCTCAACTATTTGGCTTTATTTTGCCATATTCCAGCTTAGCCACATCTGATGTATTTTACTAGGCCTATATTCCAGCTTTATCACATCTCAAGAATTTTACCATATCCCAGCTTTACCACATATAAAGTACTTTACCATAATCAAGCTTTACCACATATGGACTATTTTACCATATTCCAGATCCACCACATCTTAAGTATTTTACTATGTTCCAGCTTTACCACATCTCAAGAATTTTACCATATCCCAGGTTTATCACATATAAAATACTTTACCATAATCAAGCTTTACCACATATGGACTATTTTACCATATTCCAGATCTACCACATCTTAAATATTTGACTATATTCCAGCTTTACTACATCTCAAGTATTTTACCATATTCCAGATTTACTACATCCTAAGTACTTTGCTATCGGCTATTTGGCTTTACAACATCACGTATTTTACCATATTTTCACTTCACTATATCAATCAATACTTTGTAGGATCTCTGTCTTCGAACGGACCCACTTACACTATTGAAACAATCACATTCCATTAAGACAAACTGAGGCACCCCGATGCAACCAGCTGCGGTCGTAAAACTCATGCAGGGTCAGTGAAGGGTTGAAGCAGTTCCTGTCCTATTTAGTGTATCTCTCAAGAGACTCAAATAGAAGACAATGCTTAAACCCTAACTCAAATGAGGATACAAGTCTATCTTTGTTTTACGGGCTTTCAAGGACCAGATGCGTGATACCCCTGACCATTTAACACATAAATTGCTAAATCCGATAAACAGAAAGTGACAGATTAAGAGCTCTCTGTCCAGGAGAAGAATGGCAGACTCCCAACTCGTGACATGGGCATGACCTCAGGACACCTCCCCTTTCCCCCCTGCATTCCAAAAAAAAGGGACGCAGCCTTTTACTACCTCCCAGAAAAGCATGCGTTTCTCCTGTCACAGACAAAGACCAACCAATCCAACGAGGGGTCTCCCAAAAGGACGTCATACAAACGTCACCTCAGCGACCAATCAGAAAGCTCCGGGGTTCCCTCAGCAGCCATCCAGGAAGCCCGCGTCAGCAACGGAATCATCTCAGCTTTTCAGCTGTCAACCAAGCAGAACGCAAGTAACGAACAAAATCTTATCTCTGCTGAACTGGTTTCGAGCTAATTTAAGCAGTAAACTTAAGACAAATTCTCTGCTTTGTGAATTCTCTCAGGTGAATTTAAATCACTCGTGAAGACGAGTTAGAACTTTGAACGTCATGCAACCCCGTCAACTCTCATTCTAAAGAAACTGTATGTTGTGTGTATGTGTGTTTTAGCGTAGTTTTAAATGTAATCTAGAGTAGCCAATAAAATTCATGTTTCATTTATAAAGAATCATTTTTTGGTGCCATATAATTTTAAGGTTAAACCCTTTGCCAAAGATTACGTTACCTCTCTAAGAGCTTACAAATTATTATAATCGTATTAACCCGTGGCCAGGGGGAATACAGATATTCAAATTGTTAAAATATACTAAGAATCACCGGCTCGCTGGACGACCCTTGATTTAAAGTGTAAACTATCAGATTTGAATTCAGCTTTAATCAGGTTGACTCAGAATTTTCAGATTCGAGTCCTTTTAAAACCTGAATGAATTAATAATAATTAATTCCCTTACAAATGGTTAATTTCATTACAACTTATTCAAGTATTTTACCATATGTATGCTTTTCTACTTTCAGTATTTCACCATATTGCAGCATTAACTCATATTAAGTATTTGACCATATTCCAGCTTTACCACACCTCAAGTATTTTACCAAATTTCAGCTTTGCCACATCTGATGCATTTTACCATATTCCAGTTTCGCCACATCTGATGTATTTTACCATATTCCAGTTTTGCCACATGATATTCAGGCTTTACCACATATAAGGTATTTTACCATATTCCAGCTTTACCACATATGAGTATTTTACCAAATTCAAGTTTCACCACATATCGCATTCCAGCTTTAATCTAAAAAACTTAAATATTTAACAATAACAACTTAAGTATTTTACCATATTTCCACTTTTCTAAGTCTTTTGTATTTTTACATTCTGGCTTCACTACACGCATTTTACCGCAATCCAGCTTTACTACAATTCAAGTATTTTACCGTATTCAAGCTTTACTACGTCAAATATTCTACCATATTCAATCTTTAGCTTACTGAATCTTAAACATTTATCAAGATCCAAGCTTTACAACAACAATAGCATGTGTCACTACTAACCAGTTTTACTTGATTTTTATTTTTTACTTAATTCATCAACAGCCTTCGACAGAAGTGACAAAGAACAAACGAATAAAGCTTGTGACAAACTATGTTTTTCCTTGTCATCGTGTTTCCAGTTTATGCTTGCTGATCAACAGGGAATTGTGTCAGTCTCTCTGAGCTTATAATATTGTTTTTGACTGTAAGAGGTTGCTTTGTATTCATGCGCGCGACACCGGTTATAAGGTCTTTTTACGTGCCAGCGAATTCTTTATATGTGGTAGCATTTTATGATTAACATGAGACCTGATTTTGAATCACATTTCCCACTGTTCACTCCAAGAGGCCCTAAACACTGCAGAATCTGCATTAAATTTAAGATTCTTCCTCTAAAGTGTTGCTCTACTGGGCCGAGAATTTAATGCGGTCCTTGTCATGGGTCCAAATTGGATCTACTGACTTAGGACCCCCCAGGCCAAGCGTCTCGAGGAGTTCGAACTATCAGAAACATCTCCTTGAGCTGATAAATTGAAGCTATAAACGGTATAATTAATTCCTGTGTTCTGCACCCATACATTTAACGATCTGAAGTTCGTTAGCATTAGAGTCAGGTCCCAGTCATTGATCTTTTGAGCCCCAAGGCATGATGAAGCCTGTCACCAACATAACGAGACTTAAGAACTATAATCACCAGACATTTCTCTTCCTCAATCCTCCATTCCATCTCCCTCATCCATCCATCTTATCGTTCTCGCACAATGACACTCTTAAAGGAGATATTATTTTTAAAAATGGATACAAACTAGAAAATATTCAGAATAGATACCGCCATTTAAAAGTTTGGGTCAATAACACTATTTAAAAAAAAATAAAAATACTTATGTTCAGGAAGAATGGATTAAACTGATCAAAAGTGACAGTGAAGTCATTTGTAATGTTACAAAAGATTTCTATTTCAAATAAATGCTGTTCATGTGACACTGAAGACTGGAGTAATGATGCTGAATTCCATTTTAAAACATTGTTTACGCTTTGATTTGAACGAAAACAATGTATCCGTGTGGCGCAGCTGACACAGAACAGCATACGCTGTTTACGTCCAGCTGATACTCTCCAAAATGGCGCTACAGGGTAACACGGAGGAGACGAATTGTTGAATAAAGTCGTTATTTTTGTTTTCTTTGCACACAAAAAGTATTCTCGTAGCTTCGTAAAATTACGATTGAACCCTGATGTACATGGATTATTTTACCGATCTCCTTGCTACGTTTCTGGACCTTGATCGTGGTAATTACATTGCTGTCTATGGGAGGGTCAGACAGCTCTCAGAATGCATCAAAAATATCTTAATTTGTGTTCCGATGAACAAAGGTCTTACAGGTTTAGAACGAAATGAGGTTAATTAATGACAGAATTTTCATTTTTGGGTGAACTAACTCTTTAAGGCAGACTTTGTGAGCATAAGAAACATCTTTCAAAAAAACATTACATTAATCTTAACAAAACACCAAACTTTTGAACAGTAATGTTTTATTACATTCTGAACATACTGTTTCATCTAGAAAGTTGTAGATTTGCTTTTACATTGGTTAACAAATTTTATGTGCAGTGAATCATTTGCAATAAGTTTTATTAACACACTTAATAATTATCTAAGTATTATCTTTACAGATCAATTCTGTATTACCAATGCGCTGACTGTCAGTATAATTACCAGCTCAGCTGATCAAAAGCAAACTCAGCATTATTATGCTGAGCAGATATTACAGCTCTTTTTACATATGATATACACAGCTTCCCTTGTGTGCAAGACCTTCATGAACATCTTTTGATTACGATTTATTAATGATGTGTGTAATTTTTTGATCTTAAAATTCTTCCTATCCTAGCTTAATATGTACACTCTAAAAATTCATAACATGATTTCCCTGAAAAAAAGTGTAAACAGCAGTTTCATGATGCGTTGAAAACATTGATCTCCCTGATTGAGCATCCTGACTTCTGAATCAACAAATGGTGTGAGTTTGGGGTGGGTCTATTTATTTTTTGTCTGACCAATGGCAGACAGGGAGACATTATTTTTGTAACTCCATTTGGTGGGACCCAAGGGTTCAGAGTTTGGCAGATCATGATTCCGTCAGTCCATGCTGGACAGTGTTGAATCTACAACATCTTGCAGCAAAAAATCTTTCACCATTGACGCCTAACTCTCATTAATTTGCAACTATACGCGTACTGAGGAGTGAATGGGTGCCGTCAGAATGAGTGTCCAAACAGTTGATAAAACCACAATAATCGACAAGTTGTCCATGTGATTCCAGTTCATCATTTAACGTCTTGTAAAGTGAAAACCTTCATGTTTCTAAATAAATAAATAAATCCATCATTAAGACGTTTTATAATCTATAATAACGCTTGCTCCAGTGAAAAAGTCCATCCCCTGTTGTCTTATCACATCAAAATCCACCTGCATTTTTGTTAAGAACTGTTTTGGCTTGTAAACTGTGCTTGATCTGTGCACATTTCTCTTCTGATTTAGAGGAGATGGTTTTTCACTGGAGAAAGCAATATTATGGATAAAGGACTGATATTTCAGCTGTTAAAAATGTTAAAAATGCTTAATGATGGATACTTACAAGCACACAGCTTTTCACTTCATAAGACATTAATTGATGTACTGGAGTCGTGTGGATTACTTGTGATGTTTTCATCAGCTGTTTGGACTGCTGACGGCACCCATTCACTGCAGAGGATCCATTAGTGAGCCAGTGATGTAATGTAAAGCAACATTTAAATGACAACTATGACTAAGTACATATTTAATTCACTAAAATGACATACAGGGTGTTAATAGTGCCGTATACAAATATACGTGATGAAAAGGTTTGCATTGCTTAAGCCATGTTTGCTTTAAATATACAAAGCCTCTACTTTCTAATTTAAACCTTCACACACTGGTGTACTGTAGATGTCACATATTTAAAAGTATTTGTATTAATACCAAAACAAAATGAAAGCACACCCCTGAAACTCTGAAATATACACACACACAGCACTTTTACAAATCCTTTTTAGTATCCTACACTTTTCCAGGTCTCTACACCACAACACAATTATAACTTGCTCAATAGCTCACTAAGCCTCATTCATTAAAATGGAAATGAGGAACGGGCCGGCCCTCTGAGTGTGTACAGCTGCCTTTTATTGATCCAAACTGGAGTGTTTACCAAAGAGATGAAAAAAGACAACAAATTTTCATTTATTCTATTATTCATCACTGCTGTGTGTCATAGGGGAGCACAGGAAGTGTTCTGAGCTTCTGATCATAAAACTTTGACTTACTTTAGCTCAATCCATGCTTTCTATTATTTTCCTCTTTCTCGACCCATTTTCACAGCCCTTCTCAAAGGTAAAAAAAGGGGGGATAATGTCATCTCTGCTAGAGCTGCTTTTAGGATCACATTAACACTTGCTCATCAATATTAACAGCAAACTTTCCTTTCCAAATGTATCCTTCCTTCTCATCTCATCGCATGCCCCTTCTGATACACTTCAGTTTCGCTGAGGCCTAAACCCCTTTCCCCAACCCATTAAACTCACTTTGGCTCTGGTTATATTTGGAAGAGCACCATGCTGCTCTTACTATTCCTGCAGTATATAATTTTGCAGTATGCAAACAGTCTAAATGCACTGCATTCCCAGATGACCTACTACGTTTGCCAAAATGTGCATTATATAACCATAATACATTTGCAGAATAATGTTATTCAATGCATTAAAGCAATAGTTCACCCAAAAAAAAATAAAAAATGCTGAATATTTACTCACCCTCAGACCATCCAAGATGTAGAAAAGATTGTTTCTTCATCGAAACAGATTTGGTGAAAGTTAGCATTACATCACTTGCTCACTAATGGATCATCTGCAGTGAATGGGTGCCATCACAATATCTCAATCATCACAATAATCCATAAGTAATCCAGACCACTCCAGTCCATCAATCAACATCCTGTGAAGTGAAACACTGCAAACAAATCTACCATCAAGGCAATTTAACTTTAAAACGTAATTTATGGCCAAAATATGACTCCATAATCCATAATAACGCTTCCTCCAGCAGAAAAAAAGTCCATCCCCTGTTGTCCTCTCACATCAAAACCCACCCATATATTTGTGACCCTGGACCACAAAACCAGTCATAAGGGTAAATTTTTTGAAATTGAGATTTATACATCTCTGAAAGCAGAATAAATAAACTTTCCATTGATGTATGGTTTGTTAGGATAGGGCAATATTTGGCCGAGATACAACTATTTGAATATCTGGAATCTGAGAGTGCAAAAAAAAATTTCAAAATATTGAGAAAATCGCCTTTAAAGTTGTCCAAATTAAGTTCTTAGCAATGCATATTAATAATCAAAAATTAAGTTTTAATATATTTACAGTAGGAAATTTACAAAATATCTTCATGGAACATGATCTTTACTTAATATCCTAATGATTTTTGGCATAAAAGAAAAATCAATCATTTTGACCCATACAATGTATTTTTGGCTATTGCTACAAATATACCCCAGCAACTTAAGACTTTTTGTGCTCCAGATCAGAGGAGATGGTTTTTTCACTAGAGAAAGCAATATTATGAATAGAGGACTATTTTAGTCCGAAACAATAGCCTGAAGTTACAAACGCATTAATGACAGATTTGTTTCTTATAAACATGCAGCTTTTCACTTCACAAGACTAACTGATGGACTGGAGTGGTGTGGATTACTTGCAGATTATTATGATGTTTTTATCAGCTGTTTGGACTCTCATTCTGATGGCACCCATTCACTGCAGAGGAGAATTTCTCCAACTCTGTTAAGAAACAAACTTATCTACATCTTGGATAAGCCTGAGGGTGAGTAAATGTTTAGCAAATTTTCATCTTGTTCTTGACAGATAAAAACATTGTTGCAAAAAAAAAGGAAAAAAAAGGCTATATATATGTAAAAACTGGGACCCATAGACCAGAATGTACCACAGAGACTTGAGGGTGGGCTCTTTTGACTTCGACAAGCAAGCAATCACCTAGCAACCATCCAGAACACCCCAAAGACTGCATAGCTACAAGTAAATTAAAAACACTCAAAACACCACAGCAATGCCTTGAAATCAACATGACCACTTTTATACGGACAGGAGCCACTCTTTAATATGTGAAAGTTTTAATGTATCTCATGCCGAACGTAGCCTCTGTTTAAGGTTGCTTAAAAACGTCTCTGATGTTTAATGCATGATTTTAAACTTTCAAATGGCGAAAGTGACAGGTTTGCTTTGGAAATGCTTAACTAACAAAGTGTAAAGTAAATCATTTAGCACTACCTCAAAACAGCACTTTTCACTGACAGTTATGAATATCATCCTGTCTGTAGACCAAATGATCAAAAACAAACTCAGCATTATTATGGAGAGTAGATATTAGAGCTCTGTTCATTTGAGAGACACACAGCTTCTCTGGTGCATAAGACCTTCCAAAAAGTCTTTTGAATTTGATTTAATATGTAATAGGCAAACTGTTTTTAAGGGGTTACTGCTGTTGTGGGTGAAGGTTAAAAAGAAGCTTTGATAATAGAACAAAAAGAAAATACACAATGCTTAAAAATACATCATTTTGAAGAGAAAAATGGTAAAATCATCCTATTATTAAGCAATTTGTAAGTTGATTTCCCTGTCGAAATTATAAAACCTGTTCAAACAATAGTAGAAAAAAAGATTATATTCTTGTTTTGAAGCGTAACTAAAAAGTAAGATTTTTTATTTATTTTGTAATTTAAAAATGAATGCATCAATAGAGTTATAAATAAGATTTTAAAAATGAAATTATATTAAAAATACATAATAATATAATATTAAATAAAAACATTAAATATTAAAAAAGAAAACTATGGAATGTTTAGTTTGATTTCCCTGTCTAATTTATAAAACCTGTTTAAATAATAGCAGGAAAAAAAGCAGAAAAAATATTTGTTTTGAAGCAAAACTAAACTGTAGATTTTTTTTTGTTGTGTGATTTAAAAATGTACGCATCAATAGAGTTAAAAAATTTAAATATTAATGTATTAAAAATAAAAATGAAATATATTTAAAAATGGATCATAAAATGGAAAATAATATAATATTAAATACAAATATTAAATATTAAATAAGACATCTATGAAAGTGGCCAAATGTTAGTTAGAGTGCATGTTAGAAAGAGTGAGAGGTTTATGAATATTTGTGTTCATACAGGCTCAGATGGGTAATGATGAATGGTCACTGCATCTCAAATGGCAAATCGCTGTTCCAGTCTCACTTCACTGGACTCAAACACAGCCGCCAGTAAAAATAACCCTTGAAGCTTGTCAGATTCGCACAGGCAGACGACAGGAGACGCACACATATTGCATGTGCGAGATTCAGAGAATGTTAAAGCCTTTAAATGGCTGACCCACAAAGGCACTGGAAACCAAACTCGCTTCAGTATCTCATGCAGATCTGTGCTTCTGCTTGCAAATGGAGCTGAATGGCAGTTTCCACCCTTAACAGGCAGACTGGGACTGATAATTTGCAGAACATTTGTTGAACAAATTTGTTCTTCATTGAACAAGCAGGAGCACACACACACACAAACACGTATACACACACCCTGACCGGGCAAGGGTGTAATTACAGTGAGTTGTTGCAGTAATCTTGCTTTAACACTCACACTGATGCATGGAATCCATTATGAGAGACAAACTAAAGACTAGAAATCAGGGAGAAGCCAAAACGCTTCCCTATAAATGCCAGTTTTCCAGGTTTGAGCAGTCATAAAGCTCATTATTTTCCTGCAACAAGTACAATAAGCCATATCAGAGTCTGCTCACATGCACAAACATCACTAACAAAGTACCTTCATATAATAGTATGGTATATGAGCATGGTAATCATACAGTACTGTGGTAAATGTTAGATGGCTTGAAAAATAAATATTGGTACCATCATTTTACAGTTGTAATGTAAAATAAAATTATTACATTATTTTTCTTAAGTACTTTAAAAATATATATTTTAGTGAAATATTACACAGGTAATTTTCTTTTATTTTGTAATTTTTATATATTTTTTATATTTTATGTAATAATAAATGTTATTAATTATTTACTAACTATTTACTATTTATTATTAATAATTTTGTTTTTAGATTTTATGTTTATTTAATAATAGTAATTATTATTAATTATTTAATAATTATTATTAATAATATTTCATAATCATATTGATAGAATCATACCATTTTGGCCAAATTGTTCAGTAAACAATTACACAGCACACAGCAAACCTTGATTTATTTTATTTTATTTTAAAATCACATTTTAAATTGCAATCACAATTTTTTATCTGAAAAATTGCCTTTAGCAGCCCATAACTTTATTATGGTACTGCCACATTTTTTAAGGATTGACATGAAGGCTCCTTTTTAAAACCTAGTGAGTTACCTTGCTGTCTGCTATGCATCCTACATAAAATGGAACGCTATTAGTGTCTGTTTTGGAATGCTCTAAATAGGCAGCATTTAAATTATGACTTTTTTATCATTACTTCTCAGTACTGAAATGAATATAAATTAAATTCAACTTCAGTTGAGGATAAATGAAATGTAAATATATTTACATTGCTTACAATTACATATATTACATTACATTACATTTAGACATTTAGCAGACGCTTTTATCCAAAGCGATTTACAAATGTGGACAATGGAAGCAATCAAAATAAACAAAAGAGCAATGATATGCAAGTGCTATAACAAGTCTCAGTTAGCTTAATGCAGTACACATAGCAAGGTAGTTTTTTTTAAATCATATAATAAATAAAAAGAAAACAGATAGAATAGAAAAAGAATAGAACAAGCTAGTGTTTGAGGCCTTTTTTGCTTTTGTTAATCAGAAGAAGTCATAAATCAGAGAGTCAGAATTATAATTGTATAATAAATAAAAAGAAAACAAACAAATAGATAGAATGCAAAAAGATTAGAGAAGCAAGTGTTTTTTTTAAAGAAAACAAGCAGTTAGTAAATAAAAAGTGCAAGTCTAAAAGGGGCACGTTTTTTAATTTTTTTATAAAGAATAGAATTAGAATAGAGTGTGCTAGAGTTAGAGGGTCAAATAAATATGGAAGAGATGTGGTTTTAGCCGATTCTTGAAGATGGCTAAGGACTCAGCTGCTCGGATTGATTTGGGCGGGTCATTCCACCAGGAGGGAACATTTAATTAAAAAATCTGTGAAAGTGATTTTGTGCCTCTTTGGGATGGCACAATAAAGCGACGTTCACTTGCAGAATGCAAGCTTCTAGAGGACACATAAGTCTGAAGTAATGAATTTAGGTAAAGGGGTGCAGAGCAAGTGGTGTTTTTTTTAGGCAAACATTAATGCCTTGAATGTTATGCGAGCAGCTATTGGCAGCCAGTGCAAACTGATAAACAGAGGTGTGACGTGCATTCTTTTCGACTCATTAAAAATGTATCTTGCTGCCGCGTTCTGGATTAATTGTAAAGGTTTGATAGAACTGGCTGGAAGACCTGCCAAGAGAGCATTGCATTATTATATATGCCTATATAAATGTAAAACAATACTCATTAGTTCCTTCATCTTAGTTTCCAACCCTCAATGCATTCTGGGATTGCCAAAGGATACATGCAATGTTGGCTTAAAAATTGCTCAAAGAATGTATCTTTTGGAACAGACTTCAAGTCTAGAAGGTTTTTATGATACAGCCCACGTATGCAGCTCGCTAGTTTTTGGAAAAGAGCCCTGGACTTCTGATGACCTCCCATATACTTCAATTGTTCTTACATCAAATAGTTTATAATTACCACATCCTAATCTACATTTTGGATTTCATACATTATGTGGTCGATTTATGAATCTTCTTAAAAGCCCTAACAAATCAGTTTTAAGACATTTGTGAGGATATCTTCAGAAATGTATCACATGAGTAAGTTCTATTTAAGTACATAAGACCTTGAGTCCAATTACATAAATGCTTGTTTTCCCAAACAGCGATTTTGAATGTTTATCTTAAATTAAAGTCATTTTTTTCCTCCAAGGAGTAAGGTCAGAGTAAACTCACATCTGTTTCATATATTGTACACAATTCATTATCCAAAACAATGGTTCAGTGTTTTTCATTTTAGCAGGTTCATGCTCAGTTTCATAATTGCTTGTTGACTAACTATAAACATTCTTTAATATAGCCTATTATAAAAATAATAATATGAATACTTACACTACACATCGTCCTTTATGGCATTCAGTGTGACACTACACTACTTCTAAAAAGCTCTTGTTCTTTTTTATGTTCAATATCTATCTAGACTTTATATGAGAGAATTTGACTATCAAAGATGTGACAACTTGCCCCGGTATCTCCTCTAGCATAACATGCACGCACACACAGATGTTCACTACAATAACGGAGAAAATTAGAGCAGCTGGTGAGGTCGTAGGTTCAAACCCCAAAAGCCTTGATGAACTATCCACTATTGTTCCTGAACCGCTTCATGAATCATGAACTACAACCATGTGCCTTTGATCAAGACAGTTAACCTCAGGTCATTCTAACAAGACTCAATCTGTAAAAAGTGACCTGAAGATACTGAATACGACTGGAACGACTAATTAGTAAATGAGCAGCCTACATTGCGCTTCGAGTCCGTGCGCTCCGGTAACCGGTCACCGGTCACCAGTGCGCGCGGCGCGGCGCGGCTCCATCTGTCAGAGATTCAGCCGAAGCGAAAGCAAAAGATGTATTTCCCAAATGTATCCACATGAAACGCGTCCAACCTGCACACATCAGCGAGCATCTGTCCTTTTCCACAGCACATGTGTAGTATGGACGCACCATAAGTGCCTGTAGATATCCAGTGCATGTTTCCGCTTTAATAAGTTTGATTATGCTGATGCTATATAGATGCATGTAGCCTATTACATGCAACCTGCCGCTTATAAAAAACACTAGATCTTACCTAAAGGAGGCTGATTTTAAATGACAGCTGGAGAGTCTGGTGTCTTGTGTTGGTGAAGGTCTGACAGAGAGACACACGCACATTGAGGAGCGCGTACTGCTCTCTCTCTCTCTCGCTCTCTCACGCATCACTATACAGCGATGAGACCTGCGCGCGCACACTTCAAATAAAATTAAGCTTTTTTTTCATACATTTCTGAAAGGATATAGGCATTTCCGGAACCCAGGACGTAATAGTTAAAATATATAGAGATGTCACAAACATTAGGTGAGGGATATTGTTGACTGTATTTCAAATGTATTAAGTGTAGCCTACGTTTATATACAGTAAGCTATATTCGGTCGTTCATAATCGCCAAACAGTGTTGGGGAGTAACTAGTTACATGTAACGGGATTACGTCATTTAATTACAAAAATGTAACTGTAATCTGTTACAGTTACTGAACAAAATGTGTAATTAGATTACAGTTAGGCTACCTATGAAAATGTTAACGATTACAAAGGGGGTTAATTCTGAATATTATCACACATATACAAATTTGATTGATTTCGTTACAAAATTGCAATGACTGCTCTACAATATGAGACACCAATGTTTCAGGAGTTTAGGACACAGAATAGGACACATGCTGATTCGATAACTGTTTTATTTCCTATTTGGGGTTATGTATAGGCCTATTCTTTATTTTTTTAAATTAGGCTAATTGTTTTTTTTTTCCCAAGGCATTGTTAGATGCCAGTGTTAGCATACCTGTCGTAGCTATGCAAACATGTAATTTCAAAAACAGTATCGTACCTATTCAACTAGCCTATATATTGTTATGTTTTTAAATCTGTTGGCTACTTAACCTCAGAATGAAAACAGGTGCTAAAGTCAGATTTTGGTGGCTGTGCTTTCAAAATATTTTTTTTATAATCTTAATTCAAGTGATGAAAGATTTTGAAAGTCTGACAGTAATCAGTGTTGAGTAGCCTACTACTGTTAAGGTTAACCCTGCCTGATTTAAATGTTTGAAAAAGATTTACAGTTTAGAAAAAAATATATAGATAGCTATTTTTAGCCTAAATTTAGAAAAGTAATCAAAAAGTAGTCACATGTAATCAGTTACATTACTTTAATAAAGTAATTGAAATAGTTAGACTACTTGTTACATTTTAAATAGGGTAACTTGTAATCTGTAACCCATTACATTTCCAAAGTAACCTTCCCAACACTGTCGCTAAATAAATAAATAAGTCTACAATATTGGCCACCTGACCTGACCATACATTATTCTGCTTATTACACGGCTAGTTGCCAATTAAATTCATGTAGGCCTATATCAAATATAGATTTAGCCTACAGCACGTAGGCTATATTACATAGCCTATATTTTATATCATTATTAATTTTTGATTATAACTGAATTTATCTACGTTAAGTTATTTTTATCCAGCCCTCCGTACATCTTCGTTGTTGTTGTTTTTCTCCCAAGCGATGTTTCGTTCTATGTTTTCATACAAATCAAAATTTATGTTCAGTGTCAAAAAGTAATAGCTACTTAAGTCCACATGCCATTTATTCTAGTCAGAGGATAACCGTTAGATGGCGCCAATTAGCTATTCAAATTTCTGACGTATTCCAAGTTCAAGCATTTGAATGGAGAGAGCGCATGGAGTCGTACGCGACTGAGAGATCGGTTTCCCGGATGGATGAACGTCGATTGTTTAGATTTTTGATCAGTGAATGCGCAGATTGACAAAACCAGAATTAGGTATTCCGTGGAATATTGCCATACGTCAAAATATTCGAGCTTTTATTCTGTTGGTTACAGTAAAATGTTCTGATAACAGCTCTGTCTTCCAACTGAGGCAAGAATGGCAGAACAAACCACTATCACGGTAACACAAGAAACGAAAATAATACACTAAATAATATACAAATACAACATATAGACTAGGCCTACTACAGTATTTTATAGGACATGTGGCATCAGAATTAACTTTTTAAATATAAAAAATGTTTCCACATAAATGATAAGGTAATTCCTGCTTTCACCAACTGTGACCTGCTGGATGATAAAAACAATTCCACACTAGAGACCTGAATAATATAGAATGGTGGACTTGGCCCACTAAGCAACCACCCCAAACACCTTAGCAACTGCATAACAATGCCCTGGCAACCACCCACAAATGCAGTGAGGGTTCTGTAAAGCACCACTCACATGTTTTTGAGGAAATGTCTACTTACTCATCCACAAATGACCTGCATGCAACAGTGTTTTTAACACAAAAACACATTTATTCCAGTAGAAGAACAGAAATGGATACAAATCTATAATCATTCGTCTTAATCTTGCTCTTTTTCTGAAGTGTTACTGCCTTGAAATTTAAAGTATAATGCTTAGATTTACAAACACACACAGCTTAGGGTCTTTTATATACCACAGCAACATAAAATCACATTCTTATTATAATTACTGCTCCACAAATTACCTGCCTGTAATGTTCACTGAATCAATTTCAACAGTAATTTAAACACAATAAAAAAACTTTCTTGTAACTCAAAAAATCTATTTACAGATGTAATGCAGCGTAAATGTTTAATGTTTCACATGCATAATCTTGAGCTTAATGCTGCTCTGTTTTGTTGAGGTTTCATAGCCTTGAAGTTTAAATTCTGTTATTAACACTCAGATTTACACAGGCTGTTTTATGTACCACCTTAACATAAAATCACATCCTAATTTTCATTAGGGGCTTATTGTTCCACAATTTACCCGCCCATAATGCTCATTGAATGATTCTCAATAGTAATTTAAACACTAGAAAGTTTGTTCTATTTAGAGATTTTATAGGGCCATAAATGTTTAATATTTTGCTTGCATATTCTTGATGTTGCTCTATTTCTGTTTAGCGAAAATTGAAGTGTAATTGCCTTTTAATTGCCCTGAAGTTTATAGTCTGTCAGAGGATATTGCTTGGGAGTTTCAGCGTATATCAAGAACTTTATGCGGAAAAGTTTCCAGTAGGCCTATCGCCTAATAATCTACTTGTAATCCCCTATAGCTATATACATAATGATGAATGTGTGCCATGTAAACTGTAACCTGGGTTTGTAAATGGGTTCCCACATGACCCACAATACATTGCTGTCAGCTCATTTCCCGAGTGTAATTTGCGAGTGTAATTTCAGCAGGGATCCAGCTCCAATCTGTTTATTTCTAATTTTACCGTATACATAGAATAACAATGACTGGGAGAATATTTGCCTCGCACGCAGCCCCAATAACCGGAGAAGATGAATGCGTGGCATAGTGCTTTCATAGCTGCGAGTCTGTGTGTGCGTTCATTACAACGCCCCAGTTTAGCTGCCTCCTCTCCTCTGCCGTTGATGGTATCTTATTGTTACCAGGTGGCTGCCAGTGAAAGGAGCGTTGAAAAACTGCTGACAATAAGCCACGGCTCAAAGGAAAACGCGAAAAAGGAGGACACGCGAGCAGTGTGGTTCTTCCTCGCGAAGGCGTAGGGGGTGAGGAAACCGTGTTAGAAGGGAAAGGAACGAGATCCACGGGGAAACGTTCCAGCGAGTTCCTGTGCTTTAGATGATGGTTCATAAACTACCATCATCCTCGAGGGCCTGGGGAGCCCAAGCTGAAAGACTTCAGAAGTGCCAATAAATGAAAAAGTGAGAATTAGAGGAAAGTTTGGTGAGCCGAGGGGTGTAATGGAGACCGATGGACCATGGGAAAGAAACCCCCCTGAGGAAGAAGTGAGGTCTCATCATGTGAAAGATCTCTGTCATTCATTGAGAGGGTTTGTGTGCCGTCGTACTAAACAGCTGTGGAAAATGAGCACTCATTGATTTCATGCATATGGCACCCACGCATGTAAACACACACACACACACTGAAGACTCCGTCACTAGGCTACAACACAGCCATCCTAGCGTAATAAAGCGTTATTTTCCGTTCTAATTTAGGAATTTCTCTCATTCAATGCCATGTATCACACACGATTGCACGCATCAAATGATTATCTCTGCATCACGACACCAAGACCATTTTTCTCCAAGAATCCGAGAAGAGTTATTTGATCTGCTGTGAAACAGCATTCCCTTGAGCGCAGACGTGACAAAGAACATCCAGCAACACGAGATTTTAGTGTAAAACAGGAAGAACAAGGCTACAGATGGACTGCAGTGTGTCTGGTGAACATGCTGTTACTTAAACAAAATCCTGCAGGCATGCAGCGTGAATATCATATTTTAGGATAGGCACGGATCTGTTTATTAGGCTACTGTACTGCCTCCTGTAATTGAGATTAATGCAGTTCAGTGGGCATAGCAGGAAAGATGCCAACATTTTAATCCGATCCTCGGTACCAGGTGAGTTTTCAATAGCAGAGTAATAGAAAACTTCTGATTCTGCGTACAACTACAAACTGATGTGCTCTTAACCTACTTGCAACGCATAAAAATAGATTCCTTTTCTAGTTGAATTAGTTGGTTATGTAGACAGATTTACTGCTAATCCCCAAGGGACAAGCAGCTGTTTCCCTTTTTTTTTTTTCTAACACAATTGTGCCCTCTAGTGACGCTGTCTTGAAAACAGCATAACACAAAATGGGCGCATATGGTCATTAGCAAGTCACAGCATAATGTTACAATCCAGATATGTGAAACTAGCTGCTGTTACAAATGGTACAAATCATCCTTTCACAACTAAATGCTATAAATCAATATCAATTAAAATATCATTTTTTATTTTGTGTGTAAATAACTTCAAAAATGTTATCTAAAAACTATATAACTAAACAAATGTAAGTGATTATATACCCCTGTATATTTCATAATGTGAAATATACCAAAAAAGCATGGAAGTGCCATAGATCTTCAAATAATGTATAATAATAATCAGTAATCTACTAAACATGTAGTACAGAGATTCATAAAATTAATCTATTAAGTGTATGTTGTTGGATAATATTTAAAATAATTTATAAATGGCCGATATAATATTTAAATTATCCGATTTCTGACTCTTGTTTGAATTGATGAACCAAGGTAGTACTATAATACTGGCAGGCCATGCTTTTGTTTGAAATATTTTTGAAATAGGCTACTTGTTTTTCTTAAGCACCCAACACTATAATTATGTGAAAATACGTGGATAACAAAACCTTTTATGCTGGTCTCAAGATGATATGAATCCGTTAACGTTAACATTTAGATCGTGTTTCTGAGCAACTTCAAGTGTATTTCATGAGAGAGACTCGTGTATTTTTAAGGTTCTGCGCAAGTTTTGCGCAGAGTGGATGCGCACGAACACACAGCGGTCTTATCACAGAGGAGGCGTAAAAACGTTATTGTGTTCATCTGTGTCGGGCGAATTCTAACGTTACCGATCAATTTTAGTCAGTAAACGAACAATGAGTGATCATCCGGTGACTAGCAGATGAGCCAAATCTGATCGTCGCTGAAAGAAAGAGGCGAAATCTCGGCTATTTTGTCAGGTGAGTGAACTGAAAGACATTCGGACAAGACGCAGCAAAATCACCAAATATATAAATATTTATTCAAGTAACCCAACTGATGATAACAATATGTGATCTTATATGCTTGTAGTTTATAAATCGATCATTTGAAACGGTTTAGGGACTGTATTTTAATGTGAAATAAGGCTGTTCTTGCTGTGTTTTGGTCAGGGGTGGTGGCCTGTCTACAGGCCTCAATCTGATCTATCAATGATCTGAGCTCAACATCAGCACATACAAAGCCTCATAAATCTCATTCATTCCGTGTGTGTAGTTAGATTTATCAATATGATACCTACAAGTGTAAATAGGCAGATTTCTGTCATTCTTGTTTGAGTTGTTGATGGATTTGGGCCTGTAATGCAATATAAAAACACATTTGTCAGTTTAACCGCTAAATGTAACCCGGTTTGTTTAATCCAAATATGTATATTTATCATGAGAATATATTAATATTGTTTTATTAAAAATGATGTAATTTTTTAGCTGTTGTTGGTGTAAATTTAATATTATTTAATTATTTTGTAGGTTGAAACCATTTAAAATATTTTAGTGTAACGTTTGTTAAATATGTACATATAACATATATTTTTTATGGCTAATATTTATTTAAACATTTGAACATGAGTAACTTAATTATTTAGCAAATATTAGTATTACTACTTTTCAGTAAATAGATGATGTATTTTACTGATTTAAGTTTATGAATTTTAAATGTAAATCGTTAAATATTAATCTTCATTTGTATTATTTAAAAACTATTCTTGTAAATTTGATGGTTTCAACCAGTCAGACATTTTAGTTTAACATTTGATAACAAATATAACTGATTCTTTATAGCTGGTATTCATATAAATGTTTGCAAAAAATATATTTTATTGCTGTTATTTATCATAACAGTGTGTTTAACCTAACGTAACATAAAAGTAATGTCTGATATTCTAGTGTATTCTGTACCAGCATCATAAAATGTCCCGTAAATGGTTTGGCTGTAAAGGATTTGGGTCATGATATATTTAGATAATTTCTGCATCTGATTTGGGACAGTTGCCATTATGAGCATACACAGGTTGACCTTTCAAGCCAGACTGTTATGTTTGAGTCAGTTTTATAAATTTATAATGGTAAACAAAGATTTGAGTGTAAATTAAGAAATCTTGTCAAGAGAACAACATAGTATAGTTCTTCCTCTCGTTCGTTGTGCTTCTGGTTTCAATGAATGTGCTTTCAAATATTTACAACTCTTTATTTTATGTGTTGCACAAGACTTTGGTTTTATATTGACAGATAATACATGAATGGCACTCTTTCTTGTAAAAGTGGAGTAATACTTATCAGAGAGACTGGAAATGCTAAAGCTTTAATCAAACATAGCAACAATGAACAAAGAACTCAAGATAGCACTGTTTACCCGTAACTTTTGTCGACTTGGGCAACATAGTTTGGTAAACAGTGCCCCATTTGTTACATCTGCTTACATACCGCTGACGTTAGCTTGTGTAGGCAGCGCATTTCTCCAAACTTGTGTTTCCATGCATCTTTTCCTGTGAAATCATTTTGTTTTTATTTTCTTCACAGCATGGCTAGTTGCGGTGAGGTTAATCTTTCAGTGGACTCCCTGACTTCAGGCAAGAAGGTGAGTGGGGAGTCTGTGACAGAGGGAAGTCCGTCCCCTTCGTCTCCTTCGCTGCCCATTCCAGAGTGTGCAATCTGTCTGCAGAGCTGCGTCCACCCCGTACGCCTGCCATGCCACCATATTTTCTGCTTCCTTTGCGTGAAAGGAGCTTCCTGGCACAGCAAACGCTGCGCCCTGTGTAGAGGGGAAGTGCCTGAGGACTTCCTGGAGCGTCCCACTTTGCTCTCGCCCGAGGAGCTGAAGGCTTCGGCGACGGGTGGACGTGGGACGGGGACTGGTGGCCACGCCTGGTACTACGAGGGACGTAATGGATGGTGGCAGTACGATGAGCGGACAAGCCGAGAGCTAGAGGACGCGTTCAACAAGGGCAAGAAGAGCGCCGAGATGCTGATCGCCGGCTTCCTGTACGTGGCCGACTTGGAGAACATGGTGCAGTACAGGAGGAACGAACACGGCCGCAGGAGGAGGATGAAGAGGGATGTGGTGGACATCCCTAAGAAAGGTGTGGCTGGATTAAGACTCGATCCAGATCCCAATCCCAGTCCCGCATCGGGATCAGGAACTGTTCCCGCTGCAGCGCCCGCAGTTGTGGATTTAAATGGAACAGTAGATGGCGCCACAGCGGAGCGAGAGAGTTCGGCAGATGGCGCGGACACTGGAGTCAGCGGAGGACGTCCTCAAGGTGTCTTTGCTTCTGCTCCCGTAAGGCCGCCAACTGTCTTGGGCGGTCACCTGACCAGCCCTGCTTCCTCCGGCGATATTCAGCTTGTACAGGCTCTCTCTCAACTCAATATGAATCCCACCGAGCAAGAAACAGAAGAGGAAGACGCAGATGACGAAGACGATTCGGCTGCTCCGGATCCCTCGGGGTACGAATCCGAGTCTGGCACGAGCGAGGATGAAGATGAGCAGGCTGGGGACGAAGGTGAAGACGAGCACACAGAAGGCTCCCAGGGCAGGCATAGACTGCATCAGTTGGACAGACCGCCCCCTGGTGGTGGCCCGGCGCATAGCGGGAATCGCTCTGGGTGCCCCGACGGTCAGTGCACCGTTACGAAGGTCTGACCGCAGCACAACTACAGAACTCCTACCCAACTCCCACAACCGCTGGGTATTTCTAACCAATCTCTGAAATGCAAAAAATTAAACGAATGAACCATTCAAATCAATGAAACACGGTCTTGGATAAGGGTGGAGGATTGGGGCGGATGGTTTTAGTGTAAGAATAGTGCTTGTCTTTCTCTTTCAGTCTTAGAGGACTGTACCAGGGCTGTACTTTTTAATGGAAATTACAGGCAAAACTACAATAAACTTGCTTTTATCATGCCTAGAATACTGTAAATTGGTCCAACCATTACACTTTAATTTGCATTCATGTAATTGTATTCACAATAAAACTACTTTTCTCCCTGAAATTAAAAGGAAAGTGTATAAAGTATATTTTGCACAAGCCTGTTTTAAGCCTTTTGTGAGCATTAAGATTTGTTTTCATAACAATTACGCACATTTCATCCTAAACTCTCATTACTCTAATGCATTTGTTTTATTAGTTATTATTCTCAGTGCTGATTTTCATTTGATTCTTATTACTGTGCTACAGACATTTATCTAAAAGTTGTATTTATTATTATTGCATTAATGAGAATTTGCTTAATTGTACACAATTTCACAATGCAAAGAAATCTTAATGATCTACAGTACAGGCTTCACCTTTATGTATTTAAAAAAAAATTTTTTTTAATTGTTTTTTTCTTTTGATTTTTAGGGTGAAATGTGACCCAAACATGTTCTTCAGGTTCCTGTTTTCCAGTCATGAGATTGCATTACATCTAGAATGGCTCAACACCATTATTCCATTGGTTATGGAGTCATAGAGTAATAATGTGCTGTGGTGTAATGAAATTAAAATCTTTTCATAAAAATATGCCATATCAGCTTTTACCCTGAGGCTTCTGCAATGCCATCAGAAAATAATTGGTTTTAATGATAAAATAAAATTGTATCTCTTGGTAGGAAACCCATATGCATTGCATCTTTACTAGTTTTATTATTTGAATATCGCAATTGTGCTGTAGATCAAAATGCCTGACTTTATAATTTGCAAACAAGTGGTAAGAAAGCCTTGGGTTGTTTTGATGAAATGACAAGCATTAGATGCAAAACCAGCATAATTTCAAATGCAAAACCTAACGAGAAAAGAATTTATTGTAGTTTTGCCAAGGATTCCTCTTTAACACGCTCTAGTCATTAGAAAACCTTCAGTCATCTTACATTTACTACTTCTAGTGATTCATGATGTGAGGTTTAAAACTCTTTAATGGCACGTGTGTGTGCATTTGCGTTTATTTTAAGTAACTTGTCTTTATTGTCTCAGTCTCATCTTGGTGTGCTTTATCTATTTCATGGATTTGCATGTGTTGCTGTGAGCAAGGATGGAGCCCTGGACTATGGCGCTTTGAACTCTGGGAAAGGCGAGTTTCATCATATTGTAATTTCTAGATGTAAAGTAGTCCTCACACTGCAGCACACCGAGTGAGTGAGTGGTTTTCAAGCATAGGTGTCCGATTTGAAGTTTTTAATTTTAATGTTATTTTTAACCCTGCTAATTCTCATCTCCATTTGTTCAGGTTCTTTGTTGTCAACAAAACAAAATGAAACCTAAAATCAAGAATAACTTCTTTTTGGTGTATTTTTATTTAAACTGTGTTTTGTTGTAAAACCAGGTTTATCTGAGAAATAAAGTGTTGTCTGTTACCTGTCTGAGATCAAACTGTCCTCATGTATATTTTTTTAGTTTAAGGTTTACTTTACCTTAAAGAATGTTGATTATTTTGCATTTTTCCACCTACTAATATTAGTAGTCATAGTCTAAACATGCTAAAACTGGAATTAGCCACCAAAGCTCAGTTTCAGAAATCAGCAACACTATCAGAACTTCAAAGATGTTTCATTACAGCAGACAGTTGAAAAAACTGATTTGCAGATGTAAAACTTTCTGAATAAGTTTTGTTCTAATAAGGTTTGAACCAGAGGTGCTATTAAAATATCTGTAGTTCTTCTAGGAATAGTTCTTCCTGAATAGTGCATGACTGTCTGTAAAACATGGGTAAGTGGGATTGTGACAAATAAAGTGACATAGAATATAGTCATGACAGTCTCAGTGATCAGTATTATGGTGAGGATTTCGTTCTACTCTTCAGACATAGTGGAGTCCGAGGTGCATGAACCTAGGCGTCTCCCAGGATAGACCCCTGCGGCACTCCAGTAAACTCGTTAAACTGTCCGCAGTGACCCAAATGACACACCCTCCTCTTGTCTGCCAGACAGACATCTGTCATTGCATCTCTATCCCACCACTACAGGGGGGATGGATTGATGGATCTACAGTAGCATCTCACTCCTTGAATAGCAAAGGGAATGTTTGTATAGTCACTGTTCATCTTCATAGCTTCAACCAAACTTGGCAGCCTGATATTTCAGGATGAGCTTTGGGCCTTTATGGTCTTACTTTGTGGATCGAACATGTATTTATTGTGCGTGTGGATGTGTATTTAAGGACAATGTCCTGTCTCTGGCTGATGGCATTTAGCGAACATGTTGGCTCAGTGTCTGAGATAATCTCATTCGGTAATGTCTGTGTAATCATTAATAACTTTCATATGACACCTCACTGCGCTGATGACAGCTCATTTTCTGCTGTGCTCTGGTCACGGCGCCGGCAAGTATGCATGGGTCATTCCCCTGGATCATATCACAGTCTGCTTTTTAACCAGTCAACGGTTTTAAAGGCACGGTATCCAGGGTATAAGGCTGTCTGTTCACTTTAAAAGTTGTAGGAACTGCTAGTAAAGTTCACAAATAATTACAAGAAACAGCAAGTAACACATTGAATGCAACATAAAACAATGGCGTTTCCTTGTAAAACAATCTAATAATGTTTTATTTTCAACTTCAACACACACACACACACACACACACACACATATATATATATATATATATATACAGTCATGGCCAAAAATATCGGCACCCTTGGTGAATATGATCAAAGAAGGCTGTGAAAATTAATCTGCATTAATCCTTTTGATCTTTTATTAAAAAAATTCACAAAAATCTAACCTTTCATTGGGTAATAAGAATTTAAAATGTAGGGAAATATCATTATGAAATAAATGTTTTTCTCTAATACACATTGGCCACAATTAACGGCACCCTTTTATTCAATACTTTTTGAAACCTCCATTTGCCAGTTTAACAGCTCTAAATTTTCTCCTATAATGCCTGACAAGAGATCAGAGACCATTCCTTCATCCAGAATCACTCCAGAACCTTTAGATTCCCAGCTCCATGATCGTGCTTCTCCTCTTCAGTTCACCCCACTCATTTTCTATAGGGTTCAGGTCAGAGGACTGGAATGGCCATAGCAGAAACTTGGTTTTGTGCCCAGTGACCCATTTTTCTGTTGTTTTCGAGGTTTGTGTTTGGATTATTGTACGTTTGGAAGATCCAAACATGGCCCATTATAAGATTTCTAACAGAGCCAGTCACTTATTGATTTTTTTATCTGTTGGTATTTGATAGAATCAAAGATGTCATGTATCTAAACAAGATGTCCAAGACCTCCAGCAGAAATATAGGCCCACTACATTAAAAATACAGCAGTATATTTCATTGTACACATGGGGTACTTTTTATCCCAGTGTGCACCAAACCCATCTTGAGTGTTTGTTGCTAAAAAGCTCATTTTTTATTTACATCTGACCATAGAAGCCAGTCCCATTTGAAGTTCCAGTCGTGTCTGACAACTGAATATGTTGGGGATTGTTTTTTGGCGGAAGCATTTTCTTTTCTTGATTTTTTTTTCTTGAAGCCCTCCCAAACAACATGTAGGTGCTGTTTGATCATTTTTTAAAAGGTTTTCTGACCCTGAGACTCAACTATTTTCTGCAATCCTCCAGCTGTGGTCCTTGGAGGGTCTTTAGCCACTCAAACTCTCCTCCTCACCGTGCATTAGGACGATATAGACACACGTCCTCTTCCAGGCAGATTTGTAACATTTTCTGAATTTTTCTTGAAACCCTCCCAAACAACATGTGGTGATGTAGGTGCAGTTTGACAATTTTTTTTTACGGTTTTCTGATCCTGAGACTCAACTATTTTCTGCAATCCTCCAGCTGTGGTCCTTGGAGGGTCTTTAGCCACTCAAACTCTCCTCCTCACCGTGCATTAGGACGATATAGACACACGTCCTCTTCCAGGCAGTTTCGTAACATTTTCTGTTGATTGGAAATTCTTAATTATTGCCCTGATGGTGGAAATGGGAATTTTCACTGCTCTAGCTCTTTTCTTAAAGCCACTTCACTAATTTGTGAAGCTCAATTATCTTTTGCTGCACATCAGAAATATATTCTTTGGTTTTTCTCATTGTGATGGATGATTAAGGGAATTTGGCCTTTGTTTTCCCTCCTATTTATATTTCTGTGAAACAGGAAGCCATGGCTGGATAATTTCATGTTCATAATCACCCTGGAGTGCTCAAAATTGTGAATATGAATGAGAATATACTTCAGAGATATTTTACTCATAAGAATTTCTAGGGGTGCAAATAATTGTGTCCAACGTGTATTTGAGAAAAACATTTATTTCATAATGAGATTTCCCCCCATTTTAAATTCTTATTATCCAATGAAAGGTTAGATTTTTTTTTTTTAATAAAAGATCAAAAGGATTAGCGATGCAGATTCATTTTCACAGCCTTCTTTGATCATATTTACCAAGGGTGCCGATATTTTTGGCCATGACTGTATATATACACAGACACATATATACAGTTAGGTTCATATATATTTGGACACTGACATGAAATTGAAGTGCAGACTTTAAGCTTTAATTCAAGGGGTAGAACAAAAATATAACATAAAATGCTTAGGAATTACAACCATTTTTATACACAGTCCCCCCATTTTCAGGGGCTCAAATGTAATTGGACAAATAAATAAAATCATAAATAAAATTTTCATTTTTGATATTTTGTTAAGAATCCTTTGCAGGCAATGACTGCCTTAAGTCTGGAACTCATGGACATCACCAAAGACTGGGTTTCCTCCTTTGTGATGCTTTGCCAGGCCTTTACTACAGCTGACTTCAGTTGTTGTTTGTTTGTGGGTCTTTCTGCCTTTAGTTTTGTCTTCAGCAAGTGAAATTAATGCTCAATCGGGTTGAAATCAGGAGTTTGACTTGGCCATTTCAGAATATTCCACTATTTTACCTTTTAACTCCTGGGTTGTTTTTGCTATATGTTTTGGGTCATTGTCCACTTGTACTATGAAGCGCCACCCAATAAACTTTGCTCCAGAATCTGGGCAGAGAGTATATCCCTATACACTTCAGAATTCTTCCGGCTGCTTCTGTCCTCTGTCACGTCATCAATAAACACCAGTAACCCAGTGCCACTGGAAGCCATGCACGCTCATGCCATCACACTGCTCCACATGTTTCACAGATGATGTGGTATGCTTTGGATCATGAGCTGTTCCAAGCCATCTCCACTTTTTTCTTCCCATCATTCTGGTACAGGATGATCTTAATTTCAGCCGTCCAAAAAATGCTTTTCCAGAAGTGGTCTGGATTTTTTTAGATGTTCTTGGCAAAGTCTAATCTGGTGGTGAACCCTCTGTATTTGACAGTGACACGTCTACCTCCTGGAGAGTTTTCTTCTCTTGGCTGGATGTTGTGAAAGGGTTTTTCTTTACCATGGAGAAGATTCTCCGATCATCTATCACTGTTGTCCTCCGTGTACGGCCATGCTTTTTTATGTTGCTGAGCTCACCAGTGCATTTTTTTTCTCAGAAAGTACCAAACTGTTGATTTGGTCACTCCTAATGTTCCTGCTATCTCTCTGATGGATTCGTTTTGATTATGAAGCCTAGCAATTGTCTTTTTCACTTGTATGGAGAGATCCTTTGACTGCATGATGTGGGTTCAGAGCAACAGCTTCCAAATGCAAATGGCACACTTAAAATCATTTCCAGAACTTTTACCTGCTTAATTGATGTAGAAATAACAAAGGAATCGCCCACGCCTGTTAATGAAACCGCTTTTGAGTCAATTGTCGAATTACTTATGGTCCCTTGATAAAGGGGGAAGTTACATATTAAAGAGCTGTGCTTAACCTTTCCTCCAATTACGATGTTAATACCCTCAAATTAAAGATCAGAGTGTGCACTTTAAGCCCATATTCATTATAATATGTTTTGGTCAGCAGCTAAAATAATAAAAATTGTGCCTGTCTTACTCTTTCCTAGTTATCAAACACTCTGACAGAGTTCTCTCTGGTGTTTAGGTGCCTGACGTTTTTTCATCTTAAAGGTGTGTATCATCACCAAACAGTATAATAATCACTGTTTTCAAACAGGTTTCCCCAACAGTTTTCCTGACAGCCATTGGTTGGACAAACAGGTATCTTCCCTAAATTTGTGCATATTATTGAGTGTTATTGTGATGGGCCCATTTGGATGTTCAAAACTACAGACTCATGTGTTGTCTGGTTTTTATAATGAGTTGATTTTTCATAGTTTTCGGCATTTTGCTGCACATTTAAGTGTGAGTACTTTTACACAATTTTGTTTAATGTGTAAGGTCATCTGAATGACCTAAACTCTCACTCTCACTCTCTCTCTCTCTCTCTCTCTCTCTCTTTTTTTCTGGTCAAGAAAAGGTCATAAATAGTTCAAGCAAAAGCTGATTTATGCTTTTTGATTTATAGAATTTTGGGGCATAACCTTGATTTGTAGATCTCATCCTGTGCATGTTGCTAGCTTTTTGAATCTGTTTATGTTTTGACGTTGTAGTGTCTAGGTGGTTTTTCTCTGTTTTGATCTCCATATTTCCATATCACAATTTTTTTTTTTTTTTTGCATTTTTTCTCTCATTTTGTCATTAAATATTTTTTTTATATATATATATATATTTGTGTATCACTCTACACTACACTACTGTTCAAAAATTAAATACCGGTAATAATTTTTAGCATTTAGCATAATTTTGAACTTTCATAATTTTTAGATTAACTGTCAGCATTTAGCTTAGGTAGAAGATTTTTTTAAATAATATTTAACCAAAATATGAATATGAGACATTTTGCTACTGTAAGGAGGTTCTGGTTGCCTGTGCTGATATTACGCTGGTCTGAGGGACAGTATGGAGATCAGGTGATAATCTTCTCTCTGACAGCAGCTGTTGGTGGAGTTCACATTCCCAAGTCTCAGACTGACTGAGTGTGATTTTCTCACCCTCTTGAGTTGCTCTATTCTTCACTGTCTCTTTACATATGCTCAGGCGCCAGATAAACGGGTCATGTATGCTTTCACACTCAAGAGCTTTAGTCATATATTTAATATCTTGTGATGTAAAAAGTTTCATAACTACTATATCTACTGTAAAGGGATAATCCACCTTAAAATGAAAATTTTGTCATTTACTCACCCTCAAATTGTTCCAAACCTATATGATTTTCTTTCTTCTCTCGAGCACTAGATAAGATATTTTGAAGAATGTGGGTAACCAAACACTTTTTGGTCCCTAATTACTTCCATAGTATTTAGTAATTAGGGACCAAAACGTGTTTGGATAACCGCATTCTTCAAAATATCTTCTTTTGTGTTCAGAAGAAGAAAGAAATTATTACAGGTTTGGAACAAGAAGTTAATAACATTCTCCCCAGAATCAATTGCACATAATATGTGACATGCTTAATCTGAATCACCATAGCAACAGCTGACAGTCTAAACCTATCAGAGGCTGACTGTCGGTCTAATAATCCAGTTGTCATCATAGACGGCCATCAGGAGTGACTGTCAGGTCTGTATTGTACACAGGACTGAGCTATATCTGATGTGAGGACAGTTCTCTGGATATACCCATGCAATCAGCAACCTCTTTTAACCTGTCTGCGGTGTAGCACTAAATGGAAGTGTTTAGAACGCCTATCATTAGAGGTGGAGAGGGTTTTTTTAACTGACAGCTGTCTCTCTCGACATTCAAGGCCGAGCAGCATTTTGTAATTATGTGCAATGCCATGCTACCCTTGTTTACCTTCTAAAGCTGTTCACATTACTTTTATTGTGAAACGAAATGTTATATGGGTTCAGAACAAGTCAAGCTCTACCGATTGCATGTGAAACTCATTTCTGACCACCCCACAGTTTATATAAACAACATAACATTTTTGCTCACCAAGGTTGTATTTATTTGATCAAAAATACAATAAAACAGTAATAGTGTAAAAAAAATATTACAATTTAAAATAGCTGTTTTCTATTTGAACATATTTTAAAATGTAATTCATTCCTGTGACGCAAAGCTGAATTTTCAGCATCATTACTCCAGTCTTCGGTGTCACATGATCCTTCAGAAATCATTCTAATGTGCAGCATTTATTTGAAAGGAACATCTTTGGTAACATAAATGTCATTGCTGTCACTTTTGCCCCATTTAATGTATCCTTGCTGAATAAAAAAATATTAATTTATTATTAAAAAAAAAAGTCAAAATACTAACTGACCCTAAACTATTAACAGTAGTGTATATTGTGCACTTGCGATCATTTTTTTTTATTTTATGTTATTTTTAGAAATGAGTCAAATTTGAGAGACCCCTAATTTCTTGTCCTCTGTTTGTCATTCAAAATCAGTGCATTTTCTTTCTCGTAATTCCCTTACAAAAATAACTAACCTCCTTCAGAAATTAGTTTTAAACAGGATCAAAGGCAAATGACGAGTTTTACCTGCAATTTGGTGCTGATGTTGATGTAAATGGCAGCAGCGATTTGCATAAAAGATGGAAAGCCACAATGTGTCAATAGCAGAAAGTTGTATTGATTGAAATGGCACCAATTTAGCTGCAATTTAGAAAATTTCACATGCGAAATTGGTTATTTTCTGCATGTGGTAACATTCGACATGCAACAGATGCTGTCATAAAAGCTTGTTTTGAACCTAACTTTTTTACATTTTAGATCCTTATTAAGATGTAATGATCATGAATGGCTTCAAAGGGCATGACTCAAATGTGGATGTGAAAATGGTCTGATCCTAGATCTCATGGTTCTAGTTTGGCCCAATATGCAAGGAACGTGCAGATCATTGTCTGATAGTAATGGAGATAATGGCCAACGAGATTCCTTTCCTAACTCATGCCAAGTCATGCACAATTGGCCCAGCTAAATGTCCGTCTCTCGTTAGTCTCCCAAACGCTCTCATTCCGGCCTGTCATCCTCTAGTGTCCCACAGACGTCATGCCGAGGTCTAAACATGGACTGTCAGTCCACAGCTGTCAGTCAAACACAAACTATTTCTATTAGATACAAGGACAGCAAGCCTTTTTTGTCTAAGTCTAATGTAGTTTGCTCTTGATATACTTCTTACAACTTGCCTGCTGTGTTTGACACAATTGTGTGTCCATCTTGTATGTGGTCCAATGGTCTGTCCTTTCCACTGTTTAAAGACTTGTGGATGAGTGTCTCCTTTCAAAGGGATGTTTTGTGACCTTTCTCTATTTTAGAAAACAGGACAGATATTCCCATGATCCCTCAAGACCTGGTATATCAGTCACAAGCAGTTGTCAATATCAACACCTTATCCTAAGTGCGTGGAAGACTCAAAGGTCGTGAGGTGCTTATCTTTGCAAGTAAGTTGTAATCAGTGTTGTCACTTGATCTTTTTCCACCCACTCTCTGACTCTTAGAATTAAATGGGTGATAATTGCTACCGTCCATGTAAGACTTTTATGCAAGTTCTTTTACTATATAGGCAAGAACAGTACAACAATTTGGTGAACGTATTCCCACATCTAACAGCTTTTTCTTAAAGGGGTCCTATTATGCTTTTTCACTTTTTCAACTTTAGTTAGTCTGTAATGTTGCTGTTTTTGCATAAAAAAGATCTGCAAAGTTACAAAGCTCAAAGTCCACTTCAAAAGGAGATATTTTATTTAACAGAAATCACTTTTCAAAAACTACAACGAACGACTCGTTTGGACTACAACGCATATTTTCCGGGATTTGTGATATCACAAATATCGATGAATGGGACGAGACCTGGTTGAGCTGCACTAGAGAAGGCTCTTATAGTGTTATCACTATGTCGGAGACACGCTAGCTTTCCCAAGGCAGACGAACTTAGAGTGGTTACAATCATCCGGGTTTAAATCGCGCTCAAATTGATTTGATTTTGACGCAATATTTACACAGAAGCTCGCAGCAGGCGGCTATGGTAAGGGGCGTGACATTTCCCGATCAGGCGCAGAGTGCTGCCAATCACAACACACACTGGCCCAGCAAACCAAACACAGCACACACTGGCCCAGCTAACCAAACACAGCACA
>NW_015552546.1:2048947-2050722 GCF_001515605.1 Sinocyclocheilus anshuiensis
AACAGAAATCACTTTTCAAAAACTACAACGAACGACTCGTTTGGACTACAACGCATATTTTCCGGGATTTGTGATATCACAAATATCGATGAATGGGACGAGACCTGGTTGAGCTGCACTAGAGAAGGCTCTTATAGTGTTATCACTATGTCGGAGACACGCTAGCTTTCCCAAGGCAGACGAACTTAGAGTGGTTACAATCATCCGGGTTTAAATCGCGCTCAAATTGATTTGATTTTGACGCAATATTTACACAGAAGCTCGCAGCAGGCGGCTATGGTAAGGGGCGTGACATTTCCCGATCAGGCGCAGAGTGCTGCCAATCACAACACACACTGGCCCAGCTAACCAATCACAGCACATTTCGTATTTCAGAAGGCGGGCCTTCATTTGATTCAGGAACTATTCGAGCCGTTCATGCCAGACTGGGGAGAGAGGTGTTGTAATAATGTAAAATATGTGAAAAATTATGTGTTTTTCGAACAACCTAGTATGAGAGCCTGTTCTAGTACACCCCCAAAACAAAATCAAGACTTTGTAAAAGAGCATAATAGGACCCCTTTAATGTCAGAAATAATACGTATGTCTACGTATTAATCAGCCCCGAATGGGCAGACCAGGTTGTGGTGCACAGTGTTGCTGAGTAAATGTGGATAGTCATGTTCTGATGTCACAATAATACAGCATTTAGATGTTCTTGTAGACAGGTTTCAATAAAATGTCTTCACAAGTAAGATTAAGTTATATAGTTAATGCTTTAGGTGTCATAAATAAACAGTGAACATATTTTACAACATTTATAAACCTAGGTTAATGTTAATTTAAACTATTATGCTAAATATTAATATAATAATTAATTTATACTAAATATACTGTTGTTCATTTGTTTTAATATTTTTAATACATTGCTGTTAATTACAACCCAATCACACAGGAAACTTTTACTATTTTACAACGTGCCGATTTTGTATGAATTTGTATGATGGGAATCATATAAAATGTACAATTTTTAGAAGAAAATAAGCATGAAAGTTCAACCCTATACATAACTGTCACTGCGGTGTAAACAGGTCATATGAAAACAAATTCAATTGGCCAGCAATTTGCCAAAACATAAAAGTTATGAATTGCCATGAGATTGCATTTGTTGTTGGGGCATGAACTGGCTTTTTTTTTTTTTACTGTTCTCTGAGGTCCCTATAATGTTATCAAGATTTTAACTTAAAAAACATAATTTAGAAGTAATAGGCTATTTTCTGTCCTGTTTTTAACCCCCCTCATCAGAACGCTATGTTTGAATAGGCGTGGCGGATTGTAAACTCTGAAGTATTTTGGTTCCCTTTCAGTCAGTCACGTTCGACGTTACGTCAGTCGTGACTGACGAATTGGGATCTCGCCCGAGAGCCCAATCACCTTCGAGTGTTACCTAAACAAGCCAATGACAGTTGGCGTGCGTGTTTCACCCCGTGCAAACGCACATCAGCTTTTCGCTTCGGAGCCGAGCCTTCTAGTAAGCAAATCTCCGCGAGTGTTTTGGAAAAACAGCTGGCGTTGGTGTGACGGCGTATCAGCGGGGGTTGCCATTCAGGCTGCTGAAACCTCGGCGAGCTGCAGCTGTCATCCTGCGGTCCCGCCGCGACCTCCCCTGGGGCTTCAGCGCTCTCTCTGAAAGAGTGTTTTTTCCTTCCTAAAAGAGCAAATTCTAAAAGAGCTCCACGAGCGACGGGCATCTTTTTAAAGATGGCTTCCCGCTCGTGCGTTTCTGGATGTGGTCG
>NW_015552546.1:2052659-2082733 GCF_001515605.1 Sinocyclocheilus anshuiensis
TCTCACCCCAGGCGGGTTGAGTCTACCGCAGGGACTTCCATATGTAGTACTGCCCTGGGCCAGTCCATATGTGTAATTCCACATGTTACCTCTTATGCGCAGGATGTGGCTTCCGTAGCGTCCCAACTGGGTACGCTTTCCCAGTGTTATCCAATGTACCACTGTAGGGAACAGCAGTGGCGGACACCTCTGCCTAGCCGCTGTCCTATCTTCCGCCCCAGCTGGTGTGGGGGGACTTGCCGGCTTCCGCAGGGCACTGGAGGGGGTCAGCAATAGTGGCGTTTTCCATACGGATCCCAATTCGTCAGTCACAACTGACATAACGTCGAACGTGACTGACTGAAAGGGAACGTCTAGGTTACTTGTGTAACCCTCGTTCCCTGAAGGAGGGAACGGAGATGTTACGTTCCGTCGCCACAGTTGCTGTACCACCGCTGTACGGCCGGGGCACATAGTCTCGGCTCCTCAGCGAAAAACTGATGTGCGTTTGCACGCGCTCTCCTTTTATACCCGCGCTGCGGGGCGGGGTGCGCGTGGCGAAACACGCACGCCAACTGTCATTGGCTTGTTTAGTTAACACTCGAAGGTGATTGGGCTCTCGGGCGAGATCCCAATTCGTCAGTCACGTAACGTCTCCGTTCCCTCCTTCAGGGAACGAGGGTTACACAAGTAACCTAGACGTTTCTCAGTTCATGACTCCTTAACACTTTTTAAATGTATTAATAATTTTGAATACATTTTATTTATTTTTTTAATTTCCTTTAATTTTACTTATTTAATAATAAAAATATTTAATTCCATGATCTCAGACATCAAATTAAATTTTATGTTGATTTTTTAAATACAAATTAGCCACCAATTTGTCAAAACATATGTTTTTTTTTTTTTGCTTTTAAGTACATGATTCATTTCTAATTCTTTTTATTATTTTCATGTTTTAATTTACTTTAATTTGACTTTTTTATAGTAGTAGCAATAGTAGTAGTAGTAGTAATAACAATCATTTTTATACTGTAAGTGAGAATTACCTTTTTTATTATCTTTTTTTTTTTGGCATCTCAAAGGTAAAATTTGACTACAGGAATAAAAATGAGATTTAGATTTTCACACTAAAAATAAATAATGAATTACTGACTTATTAAATGTTCCCATTAAGTAAAAATTATCTTCCATTTTTCTTAACATTAACATTATCTCTCTCTATCACACAGACACACTCTCACTCTCCGTTGTGTCTCTTGATTTTATTAGATGTCTATTTCAGTACTGAGGAGGGATGTATGCCTGCTGTGTGTGTGTGAGTGTGAGCATACAGTATGTGTGTGACCTTAAACCGCAGGTCAGAGGGGGGCAGGGTATCAACGTGAGGTGCACACGTGCCCATGCCACAGTCATGCTATGCCCAGCCTGCACTAGCCATTCACTTCATTCTGTCGTTTAGCCCACACACATAAAGCCCTCGACATGTTATTATCAACCATTATAGCAATTAATGACCCTCTGGAGACTTGTGGCTCTAATTGGCATTTGCCAGCAGCAACTGTGATGTGTTTTGGGATTGGGAATTACAACCAGCAGATCTCAGATCAGTTAAAGTAAAATGTTATGATCTCAGAGCATTATTTCTATTCTTATATATACTGCATGTTCAATGCCTACAGAATTCATGCATACTAAATTAATCTGGGTTTAGTGCAGTTGATTTTTTTCCTGTATAGGTGTTTGTCTACAGTGGCTTCAACAAATATTTTGACACTAAAGCCATACTTTACAATGCATGAATGTCACTGCAATGCATAACAGTTAAACCAAGTATTTGAAATATAGTTGTTTAACTAATTGTAGTCATACACATGACTGACTTCTCCCAGGTATTTTTTTTTCCCTGAGTGATCTCAAGAGTTTTCCCTCTACGCTGGACTGATCAGATTTTACTAATGACGTCACTGCAGTGAAAGTGTCAGGTCAGTAATCTGAGGCATGGATGTGGAAATGATTGACTCAAGGTGTTTTTGGTGCTCTACTGTGTGCTTTTGGCATTCAGTCTTGGGGTTTTGTTACATAACAGAGCTCTTTCATGGAAGCATATAATATTTAACCCTGGACCAAATTATTGATTTTGTGGGCAAAGGAAAGTGCCTTTAATTCCTGGCTAATGTGTAATATGTAGCTTGCTTTTAAGTTTTATAAGTGCTGTTTAAGAGTATGAACAGTCTTGATTCTAATGCTAATGACTTTAAAGGGTGTTTATTCATGAACAAAAATTAGATAATAAAATACAGTCTACACTTGAACACCAACACTTCTAGCAGAACACAATTCATAAATTACAATAACATTCATAACATTGCATTCATGGATGGGGAGGGCAGTTGTGGCCTAATGGATAGAGAGTCAGACTTTTAATCTGAAGGTTCGAGTCTCAGGAGTTGTAGGTGGGGGAGTGAATAACCAGTGCTCTCTCCACCTTCAATACCACGACTGAGATGAGACCCTTGAGCAAGGCACCGAACCCCTAACTGCTCCCCGGGTGCCACAGCATTAGCTGCCCACTGCTCCGGGTGTGGGGGTGTGTGTGTGTGTGTGTGTGTGTGTGTGTGTTCACTGCTGTGTGTGTGCACTTGGATGGGTTAAATGCAGAGCACAGATTCCGAGTATGGGACACCATACTTGGCCACACGTCACTTCACTTTCTTTCTCACATTCACTAGGAGTGCTGTAGCATAAACCACCTTCTATTATCAGTTTGCTTTTTCAGTAAAAATGTTTTCATGGTGAACAGTTTGCTGAGTAAGTATATTACTATATGTAACTCAGCATATTCATAGCATAGCCTGGAAACATCTTTCCATTCACTTCTGCATTTAACTGCATATTTATGTAGAGTGCATTACTGTCTTAATGTTCGCAGACTTACATAAATCATTATACATGGACTGAATGACTACTGTAAGTATATGGGTGATATTTACCAACTCAAGGTAAATTTATTAAACTCAAGGTTATTATTCAAACACAGATCCCAAGAGGCTCACGTTGCTTTTTTTTCAAAATGCAGTAAATATACAGATATATTGGAGCTCTATAACATGTGGGTGAATTGTTTTGCTTACCAGGATAACTTTGTAGCATGTCCAGTTTTGGACTCTTAAAACAGCATTTAGGTTGATTTGACTTGTTTGAATTACTTTAAGACCACAGATATACCTCCATGCAAGTATGTACACTGCACGTCATGTGCATGTTCCCATTATACAAACTTAAATGCTTTCAATGGGGGGCAATTTTATGGGGCAATAGAGCCACCTTAAAATATCAGTCACTGGTTGTTTCAAATCTAGTGGAGGTGAGGAGTTGTAAAATTTCATAAAATTCTCTTAACATGCTTGCTCCATCATGATGGAAGATCAAGCTGTTTGGGGAATTGATGCTTATGCCCCTTATGACAACAGTGAGAATGCAGTATGTACTATAAATTGTGTTTC
The DNA here is from genome assembly GCF_001515605.1 of Sinocyclocheilus anshuiensis. Lineage (NCBI taxonomy): Eukaryota > Metazoa > Chordata > Actinopteri > Cypriniformes > Cyprinidae > Sinocyclocheilus > Sinocyclocheilus anshuiensis. Next base: position 2,056,145 of record NW_015552546.1, read on the forward strand.
AGGATGCAACAACGTGAAATCAAACTTGCATAGCTAGAAGCATTTGAGTTTGCTAACTTGGGCAGATTATGTTTTGGGCCTCTCTTGTATCTAATCATTATTAACTTATGAAAGTATAATACCTCTCTTTCTCTTATGTAATATGCTGCAGCAGGAGACACATGGCAAGACATCTGAAGGGCTCCTTACTGGTTGTCTTTCCTCTCTGACATCCCAGGTGTGTTACTGGGCAACTCTTACACGTTCAAGCTTTTCCCCATACACTTCTACAACAGCAGGTGACACTGGCTGAGATGATCTGAGATCAGTGTTCACTTAGAGAGCTTTATATAGCCAAGTTGTTGGTGTTCTGCTGTCCAAGATTAGACTTCAGTAATTCAGCAATTCCAGAGAGACGTCTTAATGACGTCATAGAGAATGCCTAGCTGTCCATTTAATCCTTTAGGCATTTATCATTCAAGTCATCAATGCTAAAGCATCGCTGTTGCTATTACTTCAGTACACAGCTTGCCCCGGAATATCGTAAGGCCTTGGCTCTTTGGTCTGCAAGTAACTAGCCTTAGCAAATGAAGTAATACCTTTCCATCCACCTTGCAAACACCGTATCATCATAGCCGGGAGTTTTGTTTGGGTAAGCACCACTCACACAAACCTCATGTTTTCAAGGACCCAAGAGTGGTGGTTAAGGGGTTAAGGCTCAGGGCTGGTAACCAGAAGGATGCTGGTTCGAATCCCACAAGTGATCAATGAGCACTCACTATAGGCATTTAACCCCAGGTTACTCCAATAATAATAAATCCATGTGGTGTGCAATGAAGACCTTGCATGAAAGTTGTGAACATCTATCTATATCTAAAGACCTCATTAAGATGCTGTTCTGTGCTTCCAGCGAGGTGTTATAGTGCAGGAAAGACTTTATTACTCATTTACAGATTCAGAGTGAGACAGAGAGAGATGCCCCCTGAACATCACACGCCTCCCCCCTCAGCCCTCCACTGACACGTCTAAGATTTCTGGCACCAAAACAACGTCACGCTTCCTATTTCAGGCACAGGTGCAACATTTCATCAGCGGGTCGAGTAACTGTGAGAGCAGGACTGAGAGAGATAGTAAGGCATGGTAAGAGCCGGTTACATTAGGACTCTGAATGAGGAATAGGATGCTGCTTGATAGCTTTTAGTAACGTAGGGCAAGAGCAATGTTAATACTGCTTAACAAAGAGCTAATTAAAGAGAGGCCTTTTTACTATGTTGGCATGAAGCATCTTATACTTTTGCTTTTGTTTTGTTTTTTAGTGAAAAAAGATGTAAGAGACTGTAAAATGTTTTACCCCACTGTTGTCACATTTTCAGGAAACTAGTATACTAAACTATACTTTTTATATTTCTGAAGAACATTTGAGTGGTGCATGACCTTGGAGAAGTTGCCGATAGGATATTATAGGTTGTTGCTATGTGGTTAATAAAGTTATCAACACATTGATATTTGGTTGCTTACTGGCCAAAATCAAAAGAACCCACCCTTAAAATCTGCATGAACCAGAAGATGCTGCCGACTTTTAATATGGTGACGTATTTCCAACTGAAATGGAATATTGAATAGAGGGCGGTGTTTTATCTTCGCGCTCCTCATCTCATCTTTCACTCATAGCAAACTAACGGTTAAAGGGGCGTTGTTTATGACTGTCTTGGCCCTTAATGACTCCGGTTGCTCCATAAGTCTATATGTTTGTTGTCTGTTTTGTTGTCCACCAGGTGAAAATTAGCTTGTCAGATTGCAAAGAAAAGTAACAGTGAGCAGAAATATTAGTGCTAACATTAGCATTCACCACTAAAAACAATAAACTAATTCGTCAAAGCACTTGCGTTTATTATCCAGAGGAAAAAAACAAAAAGCATCACGTTTTTGTCATGTCATATACTTTACTTTTCACAGATGTTGAACTTAAGAATAATTCACTTCATTTGGCATTTTACAAGGCTGGCGAATGCAGACATGTTCCCGCAAAAAGGTGCCATGCACCGAGTAGTTACAGCCCACATCAGGCGCAGTCAAATAAGGCTTATAAAAAATACTATGAGCCTGTTATGACCTCATCATGTCAATATTATGAAGCACTAATGCAGTACTGAAATGGACTTTATGACAGAACATCAAAATGTTTGCACACACCTTTACAGATTATGCATAATAGATCAGGCTCAATAACTCGTTGCCATGTATGTTTAAATACATGTTATGCCTGTTGCATACATGCTTATATGGTTACAAAAATGCCCTACATGGCACCACAAGAACTGCACTGTACACAAAGCACTCGGGAAAATAAAAAACAGAATAAAAGAATACAAAATTTAATGAGAATGACAAAAAGAAATAAAGAGAAAAGGCAATGAAGGGTTCATATAGGCACAGAAGTTCACCAGGTCAAAAAATGTCCACTGAAGTTTCTTTCCAAAGCACTTCAAACAACGCAGAGTTAAATGAAAGCGGTATCCTTTTGAAGTTATTTAAGGAAAACACCATAGGCCATCCTAGTGGGCTGCAATAAGGTACTTTGATATAGTGGTGGTGGTTATATATACAAAAAAAGTAGATTGTGTTCTACAAAAGGTCAAAGTTTCATCTTTGCCATTGGGTGAAAATGTCCTTTGAAGGTTCTTGTTTCCTGGTCACATGATGACAGTTTCTGTGTGCCGGGAATATGAATTCAAGAATTGTTTGGCTTTCAGGCCAGGGCTTGGTGGGCAGGATGAGTGGGTGATTTTGCTTGGGTGAATATGCTTAGCCCATCTGGATGGACGACGTTGATTGGCTGGTCGAGCAGGACGAGAAAAATGGCTACTGCTGGGCGCAGGAGATGACTCACGGTTGACCTAGAGAGGAAGAAGTTTTAATGTAAGTATCTTTCTGGATAAATGATCAATGCTTGGATTAATCTACTTGCATTTTATGTACCAACATATTATGACTTTATTTGACAGGTTAGCAGAAACAGAAAGCAAAGTAGCATAAGGGAGAGATGGGAGAATGAGATCGAGAGCATCACAGCTCCTATGCATCAAAAGCAAAGTTCCTAATTCTTGGTCCTGGAGAACTTTCCTGCAAAATTTACATCAAATTTTAATCAAATGTGCTTGTTTTAACTAATCAAGGCCTTTGGGTTTACCTAAAAACCAGATGTGTTAGAGCACACTTGGAAATAAACTCTTCATGAAAGTGGCTTTCCAGAATCAGGAATGAGGAACACTTGCCAAGAGCATGGGCACAATGATTCAGACAAAAATAAATACTGCACTGAAATTTAATGTGTGTGCTCATCAAATTTGTACCCTCTTCACCTGCTTGTTGTCCAGTTGCTGGGTGAATGTGGCCCTCTGGCTTCTGTTGTTCTCCATTTCCATCATTTCTAGAAGTTGCTCCAAGTTGTCATTTCCCAGTCTCATCATGTCGACACCAAGTCCTCTGTGTACCTTGCTGAAGTTTTGAGATCCTGCTCCCAGAATCCTTTCCACCATCTGGTAGTCAGAAAATAGGTCCTCACTCTGGAAGCCCGCTTTGTGGGACTTAGACAGTGAAGCCACCTTGTGATACCCCGAGTTAAGGTGAGACTGTGTCGGGCTTAAGTTATAGGCCAAGCCATGCTGTTCAAGAACACAACCACCCTTCCCACTGTCTTTGTCTCCATTGAGGAGGTGTCTAGAAGGACCAGCTGCCCAAGACTCCTGGCTGGGCTCCAGATCTGCTACCAGTGCGTCACAGTCTGCAAGGCATTTCTGGACGGGCACACGTGAGGATGCCCGTCTGGCATCAAATTTGCTCTGGCAAATGGGAGTGCTGGTGTGCCTCAGAGGTTCAGTGGAGACAACAGTGGTCACAAGACCATCCTCTATCAGGGTTTTCCCCTCGTTCTCCTGCAACATGGCACCAAACTTACGCAATACTGATGGGCTGCCAGATTTCCTGTCGAGCAAGAGGCATTTCCTGTCAGGTTGTTGTGATGACTCATGGTAAGTGGAGCGAGGGGTTACAGGAGAAGCATCTCTCTGTCTGATTGCCAGTTTGGAAGCTGAATTTTTAGGGGGAAGGTCGTTTGATGAAACCGGGTCTTTCCAGCTAACGTGGCGGGCTTGGGAGTCATCCCAATTTGATATCTTGTTCTTTTTGTTCTCAGCCTCAATCTCCTCCAGAACCACACACGAGGCAGTCCTAATGTGAAAAAAACAAATCAACCAAGTAGACACAAGAGGAAATTGCGCAAACACGTTGGTCTATATAACCAACAAGAAACATGCATGATAATTGGACAACAATAGGAATGAGTCTGATAGGTTGAGATTGAAAATGTTTTACCTGTTTGTTACCGGGCTGGTCTTCGTGCTGTCTTGATAACTGTGCGTAACTGGATATACCTTAGGGTTCTGGATCTAAAAAAAAAAGAGGGGCAATGAAGGGATAAAGTGTAAAGAAATTCTTGAGGTGTAAGAGTCCAGTTTAAGGAGAGATTTATCAGTAGTGAAAGAGGCACTCACTGTGTTTGGAACTCCGAAATTCCCTGCGTTCCTTCTAAAATGTGGGCCCTGTTGAAGGTATCCATTGAGTATGTCTAGGGTGGCATCTTGCCTTTCAAGATCGTGACAACTGGCAGGGTAATGGCTGCCATTGCTCAGGGAATTAAGCATGCAATTGTTTGAGTCATTACTGTATTCAGTAGGGTGGTGAAAGCCAAAGCTTTGCATTACTGAAGGATCTGCTCTTATTTCACTGCATTGACAAATTGGGAGGCTGTTGTTGGGGTGACCACGGGATTCATGATAACCATTGGCCTGGTGGCTATACTGAGAGTTGACAGGAAGCAAAGTAATGTCCAAATTTTTATTATTTGTGTTGTTGTTTGAGCTGCTCTCGCTGGCTTCTCTTCTTGCTTTGACCTCATTATACAGCTGAAATACAATCACAATGTTAGAAACAAACTCAACATAAAAAAATAAATTATTTTTTTTCCCACCTACATGAAAGCAAATGTTTTAAATCCACAAGTCAGCGAAAACAACTGGCATGATGTCAGTGGCGGCTCGTGGGTTTTAAAATAGAAGAGGCACACTAATTGTATTGGTCTGGGATCCATGCCGATTATTATTATTATTATTTGCATAACCACTTTAAAATGGCTTTTTGGTTGCTTTTAGTCAGAAAACGTAAAGAAAACGACATACATACAGCAAGATAGCCTGTCTATAGGCCTATCCAGCTTAGGCTGTTTTCCCTTTATTTTTAATTTGTATATATACTGTTTGAATGACAGCTTGGTAAATCTGTTGGCAATCAAATATTCAATATCGCTACTTATCATAAGTACTTGGTACATTATCAGCGCAGCGGCAGACGTTCAAACTAATATCACGTAATTTACGTCTCTTTGCTGATTGGTTGATATCAGAAGGGAGGCTAGCCTCCCTTGCGAGGGTTCTTTTCTCAACACTCCTCAGCGCTGAAAGTGAACACTCGATGGTGATTGGCTAATTTTTTTAACCAACGGAGGCACGAGAGCTCATCTCTCCCCGGCCTCCCCCTCCCCTTCTCTATCATTAGCGGTTATAATTACATCAGCAGATTCGGCACATTCGCGATAGAAAAGCGGCGCTTTCACGTTATGGTATTACAACTGTGAAATTACAAACAAAAAATACTAATTCTGAGATGTGAACTGAAATGAATTGTGAATTTTATTAACATTAAATCGTCCTCCTATTTTCACCTCAAAATTATGGGGAAGCTGTGCCTCCCCTGCCTTCCCCGACGAGCTGCCACTGCATGATGTACTGCATAGACTAGTTATGCAACCTGTGCAGAAGTAAACAGCATGGGGTTTCTTCTTTAGAATGAGAGGGAGGGCTTGCATGCTCAAAGGTTAATTAATCTATCAATAACAACATGTTTGGTTGGCCTGTTTCAGCATGAATGCATTCACTTCCTGTGTTTTGATATGAGAGAGACTGTGAATGTTCACAAGTAGCCTGTAACCCCTATCCCTTTGGATTTAATAAGCTTGTTAACATCTGTCACAGTCATGGTGTTGTGGGGCGAAGCACCTATTATTATATCCAAGAGATGGAGCCAACTTAGGCAACAGGGGGTCAAGATCCTTTCAGCCAATCACAATTCTTGTTAGTGCCCACTATCACAACATCAACAACTCCGTGGCTCTAGTACAGGCAGGATAACAGTGCCAGTGGATCTTTTGGAATGGTTTATAGTCAAACCAGAGCACTATATTTTTGAAGTTCATTTACATTTTTGAATAAGAAGCTCTCTCTCTCTAGATATGGAGATTGTTGGATGGATATGGATTCTGTCATACTGACTGGCGTTACTTCAGTTGAAAATTTGTCTCACCTCTTCAATCTTCCTCTGCATGTCCCGTAGCTGATCTTCCCATTCCTGCATCTCGGAGTCAAAACTGTCAAGCAGGTCAGCTCTGTCTCCACCCCACACACAACTCCCAGGCTCCGGCCCACAGTGCAATTCCAATGCAGCCATTCTTCTGCGTATGTGTGTCTGTGCTCAGAAACCTATGCTGCAATTTCTGAAAGGTCACTGGAGTGACCACATTGGCAAGTCCACCAATACCTCTATGAAGACAAAAGAGATATTCATCATTGAGAAATAGCCTATTCATTCTTTACGGTACTCTTAAGTAATCAGAGTATCTGGTAGTAGTTGGTATCTCAAGTAAATTAAGTCACTGTAAAAAATTATACTGTCTACAATGGCTTGCTTTAAAGTTTAAGGGTGTTGCAAATGTGAACATAAGTGAAGTCTTCTTGATTGTACTCCATTCAAGGAGACGCAAAGAAGGAAACAAAATCCCAGCTATTTGCTCTGGACACCTGCTTTAAGGCTTTGAATCCTTTCTATATGCATTCCCTGTCCTTCAAACCAGCCCTTAACTGTCAAAATTGTCAGCATGTTCTTTAGACACCAACTTCATTAGACATGCTCAAGTTACCTAAAGGGACTTCAGGGATTCTGAAGTCAGTTTTATAACATGGACAGTCTCCCTGGAGTAAACTGATCTCTCTTGATCAAAGGTACAATAGTAAAAAGTAACTGGTCGCCCCTTGCATAACCTACACCTACAACCAGTCTAGTCAGATCTTTGACTACAAGGTTACACTGCTTCTTTCAGGTTAGGGATGAGGTCAAAGTTCCAAGCAAGTGTAGAACATTTACTCGCTTGGATGAGCTCAGAATAGTTGCATCCTTTCCGTGGTAACATCACTAAGTTTTTCTGTAACGAAGCTTTGATTTACGGTGGGTATTAGGGATGGAATTTTCTTCCGTCAAGGAACATGACACCCAGTTTAACTCACGAAATTTCCAGAATGTACCACCGTATGACGTTATAATGGAAAGATATTTATACCCTCTGTAATTATGTGTTATAAAACTAAAAAGATATAGTAAGAGCACCTTTTAATGATTGATACACACTTACTCTCTATAGGTAAAAGTAGATGATCACAATAGTAGTAAATTCAAGTGAATTTACCAACAGTTCCGTAAATTATTTACATATTAAGTACATATTGTTTGTTAGTATTCCTTAAGCAAGTATATGTCCTTATATATGTAGATACAGTAATTTACTTTTATATTACTTTACTTTCAGTGTATAATGTGACCAGTGAGGCTAAAAAGGTTCTTAAAATTATATATCCAACATTTTCAGCCCAAGTGAAAGATCGCAGAAAAGAGTTGTTAGTAACAATTTAATACTTTAAAAAGGTTTAAAAATTGAGGTTTATGTTCTGTACTTGTCTACAAGCTTTCTTAATCCTTACCGGTTAAATCTTATTATTGGCTCCTCCAGTAACTCCCTCTCATGTGTTTTTGATGAATTGAAACAGACGCTCCAGAATATGAGTAGAGTATGAGTAACCTGTTCAAGTACAGGTTTGTTGCTTAAATCAAGATCGCGCTTGTTTCAGTACCGCCTCCCCTTTGACAGCTCCTGTACTCAAACAGGACGTAACTGTGCAAAGACCATGAAGGCTTGCTTCCAACGGTGTGACATAAAAATCCTGCGTATTGGATCTTAAATGTTTCTTCTGTCCGGTACTACGGTCCTGTCTGAAGCTCAGGGGTAAACAACTGTAGTCCTGAGGGGGCCCCGGGGCTTTATAGTGACTCTAAGTATTTACCCCTGCGACGTCAGAACTGCCAGGTATCTGGTGTCATAATGTCAGATTTATTCCGGCATTTGTGGTCTCCATGCAAGAGACTGTCGTCACCGACATTCTAGGTTAAAATTACAAAGGCAGAGGGAGAGTGTTTACATGGCTATTTTAAAATGCCCAGTTCTACCCCACCTCTGTGAAACTGTCTTGTTGCTAGTCTGCTTTTAGGACTTGGCAGATTGTGGTCTTGTGACTCCTATTCCAGTTGTTTCGCCTTCTACTAATGCCCACAGGCAACTGGGCTATTTGGGACTCTCAAAACACTCTGTCCATTTTGTTTTTAAGATACCATTGGACAAAATTAGCCGATACTAAGTGTGCTGTCCACGGTTCTTAATGGGCGCCTCACGCTTGTATTTATTTGACACGTGGCTGTTGCACAATAAACAGCCGGCCGACAGTTCAGCCCTAATATTGGCCTCTGACTCAAATAGTTTCCAGGCACAATAATGGAGAACAAGGAAAACATCAAAGCAAAAGCCTCTGAGAATGGAGACACAGTAAAACTGGCAAATTTGAATACAGAGTTGTATCTTTGATGGTTTTCGCTAATGAGTTTACTTTCAGCTGGCAGGAAATTGAGAAGAAATGACTTTCAATTCCCAAAAAGAGACTCACTCTAGAAAAACAGATGTGGTGTTGTTTTCCAAGTGTAATTTTCTTGTCAATCACCTAGACTCATCTAAACCAAAACAAATGTATTCGTGCTCCAAATAAATTGTGAACCCAACACTTCCACAGATCTTGTTTTTGTAATTATTTTAATCTATTTACAGCTTTAATTATTTTACTCAGGAATTACTGCTGACAACTTGAAGACTCAGGTGCTTCAACGGAGACTAAACTGGAGATGCCAACAAGCTAAATAAACTCTTAAAGAAAGCAATCTCTGATTTCCAAATTGCAGGAATGAGAAGCACGTTCAGCAGTAGACAGATCCTGCTCTGGTGCAACAAAGTGTGCAGCAGAAGGTAATTTGTGCATACTGTCATCATGTACACAGGCACTTTATGTGAACTTGGACCCCCATTCACCCACCCCATCGAAGCCACAGCTGTTCTTTAGCATATCACATGAATCTTTTTGTGCAATTTCTTCAGATTATTGTGCAATCAATCAATCTATGCAAAACAGTTGTTCTTATCACACAATTATGGATGATTCCTGACATCTCCAGTCAAATATATAAAGCCTGTTAGTTATTCTCCATCCATACACGTATGCATATTTTTTCTGACCTCTCTGAGTATACAGTTATATACCATATTCTTACTCACCATTGCATGTTTCTGATAGGAAATCATTCCAGCTGATGTACAGTATCTTAGAGTCAGGGGCAGGCATTATGTGTAATGTGGTAACATGCCCCTTAGTAGTAAACTGCAGTTCCATATTTCATTGCAAGCCTTTGGTGGCAAAGCAAGCGTCAGTGTGCCTGATAACCATAGTCCTCAATGAAAGAAATGTCTTCTGGATAATGTAGTTTCCAGTGGCTCAGTGTTTTCCTATGATGTATGATAGTCTTTAGTTGCAAAAAAAACCCTCTTGTCTTGATGGTGTACCTTCCAACGGCAGCCATATATGTACGATTTGGATAAAACATTCTCCAGCTTTTTGGAAATGAAGGTTTTGCAGACTTCTGTGCTTAAGCGTGCGGTCTGTGCTTGGAAAGTGACCGTCCTGTGATTCTTCAACCATGGTGAACATACACAACATTGACAAACAAACAAAACAAAGGGCATGACTATGCTAATGAATGGATGGATGGTGATCACAGGACAAAAAAGAGGGTAAAAAGAAATACAAGTTTAAAAATGGTGGCATAAGAAAGCGAGGAGAACAACACTAGAATGAGGATGAATAAAATGATGGGCTGAAACATCTGGGTGAATAACCGACAGGATTAACGAACATGCATTAAAAAACAGGGGTGCATGGGAAGACAGGATCAGAGAGAAAGAGAGAAAGGTTAAGATATTATAGTCATTAGCATTTTCTGTTTGCATAGTTTAAAAATCTTGGCAAATAAAAAATATGCTGTATCTTGTTAAATGTTAAAAGCAGTCAGGAGATGAACTCTCTGAATTATGTAGTGCTTTCTTGTTCTTCACTATTAAACTCACTCCCTTTAAAGGAATAGTTCACCTCAAAATGAAAATTGTTGTAATTCCCTGTGATTCTCTTTCTTTACGTGGAAATTAAATGAAAGTATGACTTTGCACTATTCGGCTTCTGTAACCGCAAAATACCTTTGCTTGATAAACAGACCAAAATATTATCAATGAAATGCACCCATTCTGCTGCAGTATTATATGATTATTTCTACACTATTATAGTGTTTATTAAAATTTTGAATTAGCTTTTATTTTTATATTTTCAGTTTTCATTTTAATTTTGTGCTATTTAATTAGCAACCAAGTTAAAATTAGCAACCTTTCTCATTTTCATTTTATTTCAATTAACGCAAACAATTTGTAAAAGTTGTTGTTTTTGTTAATGTTAACACTGCTCTGCTGTACTTCACATCTCATTTGTGTTTGCATTCATTCATGTAAGGTTTTACATCAGTAACTTCAAATGTCATATGTTCTGGCATGTCTTTTGACCAGTTGTCATTGATGTCAAACTCGACATTATGCACTTTGATGCAAATGATACTTTCAGTTAATTAAGACCCTCATTTTTTTATCTGTTTCTCACTCAAAGGTATGGCTTTTGAAGACTTAGAATAAGAGTCCATTGTACATACTAATTATATGGTGCTTTTTTGCCCTTTTGGGAACTTTAAAGCCACTGGTCACTGTCCCACGGAAGAAAGAGAATCAAGGGTGAGTAAATGACAGGAATTAGATTTTTGGGTCAACTATTCCTTTACGGTGTGTCAAACATTCTTGTTGTGCTTCACATAGACACACAGGCTCTTGCCAGACTCACAGATAATGGCTCTTCTGAATCTCTTTCGTCAGGTTTTGGGACTTCAAGTCGGTCTATAAACCCCTGCAGCTCCTTCCTGAAGGCTTTCATTTGAGCGTTAATGCGGTAGAGTAGCTCATGCTCCCTGATCCTCCCACCATCGTCATCATCTTCCATACGGCCGAAAAGATCCCCGTTAGCTACGAACACCCGTGCCTCAGCAATGATGGTACTGGTGTCGGCTATGAGCCGGTCAATGGTTCGCCCCAATCGCTCCGCTTCGGCACGGATGTCAATCATCTGTTGCCTGTCCCGTATAGAGCGTGAGAGGAGTCGGGCGGATTCAGGAGAATAAAGAGAACGAGTTGGCGTGAGGCACCGAGCATTGCGAACTTCCTCTGAGTCGCTTTCACCTCCGACAGGACCTTCACGTTTGCGATGGGGAGGGAGGCGAGAGGAAGTTGAGTCATCATCACTACCTCTACGCCCTCCGATTCCAGGACCGCTGTCGCTCTCTGCATCACTGTCCCGTGGCGTGATGGCTAAGTGAGATGCTAGATCATACCGTTGCATGTTGGAAAGCAGCACACGATTCTCATACTGCAGCTGCATCACTTTCCCACTCAGTTCATTGATCTGTTTCCTCGCTGCCTTCAGCTCCTCCTGCAAAGCCTCGGCTTTGGAGTTGTCTCCCGCTCCATTGGCAGCAGCCGTTGCATTACCACCTGAGGTGTGCCTTGTACCCTCTTTAAAGCGCAGTTTGTTCAGCTCACATGTCACTCTCTTATTCTGTTCCTCTACATCAGCCAGGTTCCTCCTTAGAAGTTCTGCCTCATCCTCCACCAACTGTAGTTGTTGCCTAAGCTCTGACAGCTCCAAACCCTGCTCCCGCCCCATTCCTCCTTCCGCTCCGGACAAGCCCCCATTAGATGACTCTTCCCCTCGAAGATCATCCAACTCTGCCCTCAAGCCACGGTTCTCCACCTCCAATTCGACTATTTTACGTCCCAGGATGTTGGCCTCTTCCTCCACCAATCGCAAGCGAAGTTTGAGCTCGGATTCCCTTGTAGTGGGAGGGCCACCAGCTTCACCCTTTGGATGAGGGCTGTCCAGATCCCCATAGAAGGAACGATACTTCTGTAGCTCTTGATCCAAACGGTCCTTTTCCTTGTCAATCTTGGCCATTTTCTTTCTCATTAAGGTAGACTCCTCTTTAATAAAGGCCAGCTGGCATTTCAGGTCCTCATTGTCCTCCTGTGGACAAAAGTGTTGCATTGAGGTTCTGGCACATTAGCAGGAATTTTGGCAGGTTTTTGTGGAGAAATAGACCCATCCTAAATGGTTTTGCAAAGTATGAAGGACAGCTCAAATATAAGTCACATTTAAACCAAACACCTTTCTGTTGGTAGACAAGGCAACTGTATGGATTTCTTTTGAAATGACTGGATTTTGCCTGTGAAATTTTGCAGATCAACAGTAAATGTGACAACAGATTTACATTTTATGGTGTAATACTTTTTTTTTTTTTTTTTGCATGCCAACTTTCATTCTTTGTATAGTTTGCAATGTAGTGCACTTCATATTTTTGCAAAAAAAAAATTACATTACTGGTTGTAACTTAAACTTATCATGTACCCTAACAGCCTTCATTTGACCGCATACCAGTTGCTGTCAATGTTTTATGCTTACCTCTGTAGGAGTCTGAGTCTTCCGCTCAGGTTTTTGTGCATCTTTGCTTCCTCTTCGTTTCTGAGACTGGACATAACAAATTTATATGAAGGCTATGCCATGAATATGTATAGTATTTAGAACTATTTAGATTTTGTAGTGATTTGTGTTTGCATTTATACCTCTTTGGCTTTGTCCAGCTCATTTTGCAGAGCCTGTTTTGTGACTTCCACCTCAATAAGTTTCTGTCTTAATCGCTCGTTTTCTTCTTCTGTCTTTGTTCGTTTCTCCTCCACATTCTCCAGCTCATGGTGGAGTCTTACAGACACATCCTTGGCAACCTGTCAGAATGCGGTGGTGTGGCTTAGTGGTTATAAATCTGATTCATAAAGTATCATTGTGCTCTTGAGAAAAACACTTAACCTTAGGTTGCTCCAGGGACAATGTCTTGGTAATAAGTGCAATGTTGCTTTGGATAGAAGCATCAGCTAAATGACAAGTTTTTAGTAATTAGATAAAAATGGTGCAAGTAAGTACTTGGGGATGGGTAATTAATCATAGACCTTCTCTGGTTTCCTTTAAAGATTAAAAAAAACATTGGTACTTGCCTTCAAATCTTGCGCTAAGTTCCTCAGGAGGTCCTCGTCAATTTCTCCAGTTTGTGCATAGCGAAGTCGTTTGCGTTCAGCCTTGCGGAGTCTATATTGAAGGATGCGACAGTTCTTATTTGCGCGCTCGAGTTCGCGCCGCATATCTTGCAACTGACAGGTGTCCTCCTCATAAAAGGTGTCACGCATCTCCTCCATCTCTGTCCGCATCTCCTCAATCTCATTCTATGAAAACCAGAGTTTGCTCATTAATAAAGAAATTACGAGAAACCCTTATTTTCAAGCTTTCTACTCTGCAATTATATTGCAGAAATATGCAAATTAGATCTCTGCATTTACATTATTTGAATAAACTGCACACATGACATGCTTAATGAGTCCTTGGCAAACTGTTACTTGAACATGCTAATTAGTGACAGCATATACCAAGGCCGTTTTCATAACTGTAGTTTGCTTTGTTCTGAAACTGGGGCTAAATTGTTACAGTGTTGTAGTTCTCTCAAGGTTCTGTTCACTTTCAGAAGGCAACATTTTTAAAATCATTCAGAATTTGTTAATACAAGTCACTTCAGCAAATGGACCCCTCATTGGTCATAATGTTTATGTGCTGTTTATGTTCTAGGTTCATGATCAGTGTTATTTCGAAATGGATGAACAACATCTCTGCAGGCTTACTATGGCTTTTCTTTTTGTTAATCACCAGTATTTTAATTTATCAGGTTGAGTGGGAACCAAGATTTTTTGGAAAACAGTATTGCCATACCATCTATCTATCTATCTATCTATCTATCTATCTTTATTTTATCAAGCTTTCGGCATTTGATTAGGTCGGAGGGTTTGGCTGCATGTTTTTCTTGATGTTATGTCTTGTTATTTTATGTTTGCATGTATTATTTATTATTTATGGACAGCACTTTGGTCCGTTTTAATGGTTTTGAAAGTGCTTTATAAATAAAAGTTGAGTTGAGTATCTGTCTGTCTGTCTTATTAGTTCTTAGAGACAAAGTCTGTCTGTACAATAGCATACATCCTTCTCATCTGTTAAACTGAAAACCATATATCTATCTGTCTGTCTGTCTGTCTATTTATCTGTCTGTCTGTCTGTCTTTCTCAGCTCTTAAAGAGACAACGTATTTCTCTCTCTATTCATCTTTAGCCATTAAACTATCTATCTATCTATCTATCTGTCTGTCTGTCTGTCTTTCTCAGCTCTTAAAGAGACAACGTATTTCTCTCTCTATTCATCTTTAGCCATTAAACTATCTATCTATCTATCTGTCTGTCTGTCTGTCTTTCTCAGCTCTTAAAGAGACAACGTATTTCTCTCTCTATTCATCTTTAGCCATTAAACTATCTATCTATCTATCTATCTTTTCCATCCATCCATCCACCCTCCCAGCAATTTCATCCATCTTTTTTTTTTTACATGATACATTTCATCGTCATAATTTCTCAAGCATAGCAAACACACCCTAAGGTCTTCGTTTTCATCCTCCAGTCTCTGGATCTCGTCCTGCAGGGCTTCATTCTGCGGTGTCACGGGCTCGTCGGCGCCGCTCGCGGCCTGTGCGTCCGGTACTGGTCCCGGTCCCGGTTGCGCCTCGCCTGATGCTGTGCGCTGCATCCTGCCTCTTTTCTTCAAGCGCTTGTTGATGTGATACTGGATGAGCTCTGAATGCAGACAGCCCCCGCCCCAGAAGGCCGGCCCGCAGCCCACGTACTCTCCTCCCGCGGCGGCCTCACTCTGCCTCTCTCTCCCCCTCACACCTCCACCGGAGGAGCCGCCGGCCTGCTCCGAGCACGAGTCTCTGTGGACGCACGGTAAACGCAGCGCGCGGCTCGTGTCTGGTGATGGAGTGCGATCAATCCGCTCCTCGGTTTCCCAAACCGCCTCAGCTTCAGCACCATGAACAGGTGCCGCACCTCTCACCCTCACGACACGCGCTCCTTGAGCCGCCTGCTCTCCCTCGCGTCCTTTAGTGCCTTTTCCTCCGAGCTTCGCCGCGGCGGATGATGAGGAGCGGCTGCCGCTGGGTTTTGAGGCCGGTTTAGCGGGGGTTTGTCCGGGAGATGGTCGCCTCCTCCCTTCGGTAATGTCCGCTGATGGTGGAAAATCCGCAGCGCCACTTGCGGCAGAACTCATCATGTCATGTAACAGACCTCCAACACTTCAACGAATTTTATGCAATTTATAAGAGAGGCAAAAGGAAATATTAGATTAAACTGTATTGCTATTGTGCAGAGTACAAGTACAGCCAATTAAATACAATTGAAGGGTTCAGATGGAAAAGCCTCTTAGTGCCTTTTGAAATGTGTTCAGTTATTTCACTTAAATGGCAATGGAAAGAACCTAGCCTATTCATTGCCATTAAAGTGAAATTACTGAACCTACACTTGGGGGCCTGATAAAAATGCTAATTTTAGAAGAAAATTTCAAACGGCACTTAGTGGCTTTTGCATCTGAACTCTTCAATTGTCTTCATATATAATTTATGCATTTATTAAAAAAAATATATATCAATATACAAACGAATTATAGAACAGCAATTTTCTGCGAGAAATGTGAATTCGTATCGTTTAAAGGATGATGATGAGTAGGCCTATGGAACATTAATTTTAGATTTATAAGTAGCTACATGTATTTGTCAGTAGGCTAAAGTTTATTGACAGGCTACTACAGTAGGCTTCCTTCACAGTACTAAAATGTTTTGAGAATTTTCCTGTTTTTGCAAGGTTATAAACATAGGCCTATATTATAATGAATGCCTCTTGGTGCAGTCCTAATTTGAGTTATTCTTCAAGAACATGAAATATCGCGATATTTTCTTACCTGTTTATGAACTGTGCTCATTTATTTCCTGTGTGAGGGAGACAGTTCACTTCAGCTCAAGGGTACCAGGCACTGCTTAGGCACGTGACGCGAGACACGGACGTTTAATATTCATGAGGTGAGGTAACAACGGATATACGGACGTGTGAGTACCACGTTGTTTAAATACTTGAAGTACCATATTTAGTATGTTCTTAAAGTGCTATATATAAACATTTTATTTAAATGTTTAAATTTTAAAAATATTTAAATTTTGTTTTAAATATGCATATAATTTAACATTTACAATGTCATTGTTATTATTATCATTATCATCATCATCATCATCATCATTATTAAATTGTTATTTTTTGTTAATTGTTAGTTTTTTATTATTTTTTTTAAAGGTCGGTGTATGCAGTCTTGTTCCCTTTAAAACCTGAGAGAGAGGAAGTCTGAATGCTGCTGAAGTTTGCTGCTTCACAGATAAGCTGGTGGAAATGCAGCGTCATTCCCCCACACTTTTGTGCATGAATAGATTCGAAAGGTCAGTCTGCAGTTTGTGCTCCCAACAGGCAGTGTACCTCTGCAGTGAATCTTGTGAACTTTTTATTTTTATTTATTTTATTTTCTTTACTGCAAATGTAATTACACTATAATTTTAGGACACTACAAATATATTTAGATGTACTGTTTGTTTGTTTTTTTAAGTTAGTTTTTTGCTTTCTCAATCTCTCAGGGCTAGTTTAGTTAACTAGAACCAGATTCTTAACGGCTCTGACTAGAACTAAAACCATAAAACAAATTTTGTTACTTGAAATGACATTTGAGTGACATAAAATACAATTTCTATAAAACTTACTATATTTCAACTAGGCAACATTTTCATTTAGTTTAACATGTTGTATTAAAATAACTAAAAATGAATAAAAAGCACATTTAAACATTTAAAAAATATAATGTTCATGTTCAAAAACAAAAAAGAGATGTTTTTTATCAAATATATTTAAAACTCATAAAAATGTAAAAAAAAAAAAAATCTTAAAAACTCTAATAATATTTCAGTGAAACTAAAATAACAATCTTTCAGTCTTTCAGATTTTAAAAACTATCACTGATAAAATGCTCAATTATACGGAATTGTAACTGTAGATGTTATAATGGATCGCAAAGTGTATCTCAGGTCATTGGCACTGAAATCAGTCTGTAATGCTGCCTGTGAACACTAGAGAGCGCTGTCTGTCTGTGTACTTCAACTGGAAATAATCTGATAAATAAAAGAAATCGCATATCCTATTATATCAAAATAAGATATGGGGGTCTCAGCTGAGTTATAGATTTAGATGTAAATTAGTCCAATATCTATCCATCCGTCTGCACACTGCATGCTATTTCTACTCAAAAGATTCAGATTTAGTGCACCATTTAGAAGTGCATTAGTACTGAATTTGCATTATTGTGTGTATATACACAGCCCATGATAGGTGGCTTTTTGTATGGATACAGAGAAGAGCTAATTATCTCAGGGAGTGTTTATAACGTGTATTATCAGAGGAACAGGTTGAGAGAAAGGTGAAACCACTTTCTGTTAATAGGGCCAGTGGAAATCTCTGGCCTGTTTGCAATCCTCTTACTGATGGACATCCTTGATCAGACACAGGGAGAGAGAGAAATTGTACAATGGCTTTGGAGAGCAAGAATTTGAAGATGGTAGCTAGTAGGAGTAAACAAATTAATTTTCTTTAAGGTGCTAGAGCACAGTTTAGTCTCAGTAACGTAGTTTCAGTTTGGCTATACCATGTCAAAATAATAATCAATTGTCAGACAGTTTAGACTGTCCTATTAAAGTTAACAGTTAAAATAATAAAGCAATAATGCATTATTTAAAGAAACCACTTTAGATCAAAAATTGTGCTAACATATGAAAAATCTTTATGACCACAGCTGTGGCCATTTACATTTTTCATTTAAATGTTAAATTACGTAGCTAATAAAAAAATAATGTGTAAAATAATTTGTTTGGTTTGTTTGTAGCTGGACAAAAAAATATCATTTTAAGGATATAGGACAGAAAGACCATAGCACTTTATACATTTAGACATTTTAAAGAGTAAAAGGTATGATGGTTTGTCCTTGGAAATGTAATTAAGAGAGCTAGTTTTTGATTTTACTAGTAGTCAAATATAAAATTCCCAAAAACATTTAAGTACATTTTCTCTATTTAGAGCAGCATTTACTTCTTTTTTCCTGCATAATGGACATGTATTTTCTTATTCGGCATACTATATTTGACCCTGGAGCACAAAACCAGTCTTAAGTCGCTGGGGTATATTTGTAGCAATAGCCAAAAATACATTGTATGGGTCAAAATGATTGATTTTTCTTTTATGCCAAAAATCATTATGATATTAAGAAAAATGTATGTTCCATGAAGATATTTTGTCAATTTCCTACTGTAAATATATTAAAACTTAATTTTTGATTGGTAATATGCATTGCTAAGAACTTAATTTGGACAACTTTAAAGGCAATTTTCTCAAATTTGTATTTATTTTTTATTTTTTTGCACCCTCATATTCCAGATTTTCAAATAGCTGTATCTCGACCAAATATTGTCCTATCCTAACAAACCATACATCAATGGAAAGCTTGTTTATTCAGCTTGCAGATGATATATACATCTCAATTTCAAAAAATTGACTCTTATGACTGGTTTTGTGGTCCAGGGTCACATATAGAACATTTCTCGCTTATTGTGGATATTGCTATTGTCATGTGTAAAGTCATATTTATTGTATCCATCTGGTCTATTTAATAGTTTTAGTTTGATACCAGTGTAAGTTTCCCCCACTGTGACCTGAATAACGCTACATACTCTGACGTGGATATAAGCTCTTTTACAGCGAAAGCCAATTTACAGCCTGATTAGTCCAGATCTGTCTGCCCAACCACTCAAAGCTCTGGCCTGGGAGCTCCATTGTGGACGGAGGACACTTAATTAAAGGTCCAGGAAGGAGAGAGATGGAGGCAGAGGGTCTGTGAACTGCTAAAATAGGCGGTCAGACATAGGACTGTCATCCCCTTCTTATATTAAAGTCCATTATGAGCTATGTCATGGATGGTTGCAAGAAAAGAGCTCAGTTTTTAAGTCTAAAGACCAAAGAACAATAACTATATTAGCATCCACACCAACTCACAATAACATCTGTTGATCATGAGCATGCAATGCAGTTTTGTCACCTGTTGCTTCAAAATACTCCAGCTCATTAATATTGGAATGATTCTGATTGGCTGTCAATGTTTTTATTTTTCATTAGCTGAAATCAAATGATATTGCTCCTCTGTGTCATTATCATTATAGAATTAGTGATTATTAAAACATTACAGTTACAGTTATAGTTATCATCCTTGTGGTCAATCACCCATAATACTTAATTTAAGTATGAACTACAGTTACAGTATGAAAGCCCATTTCCTCCATGCAATAAAAAAAATTAAATACAAAAAATTTAATTGCAACTTTATCTTGCAATCCTGATTTTTTTTTTTTTTACAATGCTGAGTTTACAGTATGTCCCACAATTGAGATTTTTAAATTGTGGGGGGGGGGGGGGGAATCTAAATTGTTAAAACTCACAATTGCAAAAAATACAAAACAAACAAAAAACAGAATTACAAAGTCATGGCAGAAACACATAAAAAAAAACAGAATTGTGAGATGTAAACTTAGAATTCAGGGAAAAAGTTAGAATTGTGCGATATAAACTTGAAATTGCAAAAAAAAAAAAAGTCTTATGAAGCTTATGAATTGTGAAAAAAAAAAAAGTCTGAATTCTGAGTTGTCTCGCAATTCTGACATTTTTCCTCAGAATTAAATTTTTTTTTAATTGTTTTATTCCATGGCAGAAACAGGCTTCCACAGTAATGCTTGAATTAGCAAAGCAAAACAAAACGAGAGAGAGCGAGAGAGAGAGAGAGAGAGAGAGAGAGACATTTTATAACTAATTAGCAAATTCACACATGAAAGAGTGAGGGAAGACATAAAATGAGGTTGACATCCTGTTTATTTCATTCAGTTCTGTATAAACTGATATATTTGTTTACAATAAGAGGAACATTGACATTTGTAAGAATCTGTTGTACACAATGTACAGATCACAAACACCGCTTCCTGTGTGAATTTCAGATTGTCATACAGAAAATATATAGCTGTTTTCAAACATCTTTTGCCTACCTTTTTTTTTTTCCAGTCGTGGGATTCTATTAACACAGGGAACTTTTTTTTCATAAAAGGGAACAAAAAGCAAAATTAGTATAACTGTAATGTAATATAACTTGCAAAAACTTAATAAAAAGCTACGTGCGCAAAGCAATAGAGAGGAGTACACATACCTGAACAGACATTAAGGACACAAGTGTGTGTTTGTTTGCAGTATATGTGTCTCATTTTACACGTGGAACAAAAACATGTGAAACTACCTGAGTATATAGTCATGACACCATCATTACTGCACGCAAATCTCAGGAACTTGTTTTGTACAGGAAATTAAATTAAAATAATGACATTATCTAATGCAAGAGTATAAACCCACCAAATGTAGTGATTTTCTTTGGTAGATCGCCTATTTGTAATAACATTCCCCTGAGCCCTTAAGCACCACTGTTTCACTACAAATGAAGATTCAAACAGACAATAATAAAATAGAAAGTGGGATTATCCTCATGTTTTATGGAAGTGATTCAGACTTGCATCTTGAATGACTCTTTCTCATTATCATTTGTTGTTTAAGGGCTCAGTCTTTCAGGATTCAACAGTGTCAAGAAAGCTGGCTGTCATCGAGACCAGAGGAAGGACATGTGAAGCGTCCAGCTGAACCATTTATGTAAGAATCTTTCATCTGCTGCTTATACTAAATAAAAACATTCAAGATTATTAGCTTTCTGTTTATGTGAAAAAGCATGTGATTTTGAAAAATAGTTCAAAACTGACTATTCCCCCCAAATGATAACTAAACTTCTCAAAGTAGTTTGCTATTTTGATTCGATAAACCAAATAGGACATTTTGTATTATAAAACTGTCACAAGTAGCCTAAGCAACTCAAAGGAGATGATTGAGGAAGTGATGTCACACAGGATTGGTTGCGTTAGAAATGTCCCTAGTTTTAAATACAATCAGCAAAAGTTAACAAAGAAGACCAATTTTGTTTTCACAATTACCAAACAGTCTGTAGCAGTTGAGACATGGGTATTTTTGAAGCCCATGAGACCCAGTGTTTCACTTCCTGTCTTGTTTCTTTTTAATCATGTTTTCCTTTTCCTTTCTTCTGTTTCGTTCCGTTTTCCGTGACCTCCGATGTCTTGCTGGTGCCATTGGAGATGCCGTTCACGGCAGGTTTGGCCGACTTGAGGCATGGCTGGCGGCGGTATGTCTGGTAGTAGAAATTGGCAAACAGGATGATGAATGTGACAGCGTAGCCAATCAGAGCCCACTGCATCCAGGTCGGGAATGGGCAGCCCGTGTAGAGAGAATGAGCGGCGTGGCCAATAGTGACGTGGAACTGGATCTAAACACAAGCAAACTGGTTTGTAACAGAAATCCACAACCTCTTTGATTGCTTAAAGGGATAGTTCACCCAAAAATGATAATTAGCCCATTATTTACTCACCCTCAAGCCATCCTAGGCGTATATGACTTCCTTCTTTCAGATGAAACCAACGTAATAATCATTTTAATCTTGCTTGCACCAACAGTTGTACACGGAAGCAGCTCTGGGAGGATGACGTATGAGTTCAGCGTTGCGCATGCGCCGGTGAGTCTATCCCCCGGAGCCGTGTGACACTTTTTTTTTATTTTTATGGGCTAATTTTCATTTTTGGGTGAACTAACCCTTTAAAGTAGTCTAGAAGAATCTGCTAGATTCTAGAAGATTTTGCTCACCAAGAAATGTTCTGTTTGGTTGATGCTGGTTTACCTCAATAATTTAAACACAATGATTCACTGTATTCAACCGATGCAACTGTAACTGGATGTACTATGCATATCGTAGTGGACATTTGAGAAAAATACACCAGATTGTACATTCATAGACTCAAGAAATGTATTTTAGAGAGAATGAATGATCAATAATGTTTGTTATCTATACTGTAGTAATTATAACTGATTATTACATTCTTCAGTCATTACATGGAAATTTCAAAGTCACCGTGTATTTTTTTACAAAAAAAGCAGAATTGCAAGAAATAAAGTCCAAATTGTGAGGTATCAACTCAGAATTGCAAGGGGCACAATGTCATTATTGTGAGAGAAAAAGGTGCAATTAAGCTATTTAAATTGTTTTATTCCATGACAGAAACAGGCTTCCATAGAATTGTGTACCTTGAGCTAAGTGAACTAATAAGCAATCCATATAAGTTTGGTAGATGATAATTTTCCATACACCATTTTAAGAGGGATGAGGAATGTTTTTGTACCATCTGAATAATAGTGAGGTATTTCTTCCACCACAGGTAATTCTGGATCTTTGGTCCAAACGCTGCCAAGCCATAGTAGCCATACATCAGCACATGAATGCCTGAATTAATCATAGCGCCAAAGAAAGCTGTGAAGAGGGAAGGAGATTTAGTTGGATATAACATCAAAAATATGTTGGTCCAACAAAATATTGAGTTCTAGGACTGTTAACGAATGGTAAGGTCATGGTGTATTTTTCTGGGACAATGACACTGTTTCATGGAAATTAATTTTCGTACATAAACAGTCACATTCATGTGGAAATTTTTCAAAAGACACAAAAATCCTTTCCGCTCGAGTTTCATGAATGAAGCAAATTGCTTCAAGATGCCATTCAGTTCACGCTTTATTGCTTAAGTGAACACTATTAAAGATCAAGCACTGAATATGAAATGTTCTGGATGTGTCACCAACATTTGTGACCGTCTGACCATCTGTATACCCTTCCAAACCCTTTGACCCCTTCCACATCCCCCTAAGCTCTCCTAACCTTTCCTCCCCTTTCCTCAAATCTCCTCATCCTTCTTCTGTTTTTGGGTCTTTTCTTGTTCAAGCCTCAAAATGCACAACAATTATAAAGTGGAGAAGTTCTTGACAATGGTTCTCAACCTTTATCATTTCAGATGATCCACCTTAATTTCCTCACACTGGTGTTAATGCAACATATGAGCAAAACGAGAAATACATGAACTCATAAAATGTATACTTTGCAAATTAAAGGGTTCACTTCACTTCAAACATGAAAACTGTCATAATTTACTCACCCTTAAATTGTTCCAAACCTGTATGAGTTTCTTTCTTCTGTTAAACACAAAAGAAGATATTTTGAAAAACGTTGGTAACCAAACCGTTGTTGGTCCCCATTGACTTCCATAGTATGGAAAGAAATACTATGGAAGTCAAGGGACCAGAAACCCACCTTCAAATGATGACAGAATTTTCATTTTTGGGTGAACTACCCGTTAAGTAGCTTTGGACAAAAGCATGAAAAACACAAAAGCATGATGTCCTATTGATAAATTGTTCATAAAGGGACTTTATAATATCTTTGTTCAATTCTACAATATATTTTGGCCTCATTTTAGGTTTAGGCTTAATATAGGCTTAGCCTTAGGTTAGCATTAGGACTTCAGGCTTTGGCTTAGTCTATAATAATCACAAGTGGCTTAATTTGACAACAATAGAAGTAATTTAGTTATTTAGGTATATTTAGGTCTGCTAAATCAATGGATATGTGTGTGTGTATACTCACACTGTCCGCCAGGAACCCACTTGATGCCGATCCACCACAGGATGAACATTGTGCAGTGGTGATAGACGTGCAGGAAGCTGACCTGGTTAAACTTCTTCCTCATGATGAAGAACACTGTGTCCAGAAACTCCACCCCCTTAGAGATGCAGTACCACCATAGCGCTGACGCTATCTGCAGAAACACCGCCGCTATCAGTGATGATATCTATCTATCTATCTATCTATGGGGAAGTCGTGGCCTAATGGTTAGAGTTGGACTCGTAACCCAAAGGTTGTGGGTTCGAGTCTCGTACCGGCAGGGATTGTAGGTGGGGGCAGTGAATGTACAGCGCTCTCTCCCACCTTCAATACCACGACTGAGGTGCCCTTGAGCAAGGCACCGAACCAACTGCTCCCCGGGCGCCGCAGCATAAATGGCTGCCCACTGCTCCGGGTGTGTGTTCACAGTGTATGTGTGTTCACTGCTGTGTGTGTGCACTTTGGATGGGATAAATGCAGAGCACTAATTCCAAGTATGGGTCACCATACTTGGCCACATGTCACGTCACTCACTTTATCTATCTATCTATCTATCTATCTATCTATCTATCTGTATGTCTGTCATTAGATCTATCATTCTATCGTTTGTTCTGTCATTTTATGTTCTTCTTTCTTTCTTTGCATCCATCCATCCAACTCTGTCATTCGATCTATTGTTTGTTCTGTCGTTTTATCTATTGTTTCTGTCATTTTGTCTATTTGTTTTGTCTTTATTTCTTTTTTTCTTTCTTTCTTTCTTTCTTTCTTTCTTTCTTTCTTTGCATCCATACATCCATCCAACTCTGTCATTCGATCTATTGTTTGTTCTGTCGTTTTATCTATTGTTTCTGTCGTTTTGTCTGTTTGTTCTTTCTTTCTTTCTTTCTTTCTTTCTTTCTTTTACATCCATCCATCTGTCTTGTCATTCGATCTATTGTTTGTTCTGTCGTTTTGTCTGTTTGCTTTGTTTTTCTTTCTTTCTTTCTTTCTTTCTTTCGTTGTCATTTTGTCTGTTTGTTTAGTCTTTCTTTCTTTTTTTTCTTTCTTTCTTTGCATCCATCCATCCATCCATCCAAATGTCTGGCATTCGATCTATTGTTTGTTCTGTTGTTTTATCAATTGTTTCTGTCATTTTGACTGTTTGTCTTTCTTTCTTTCTTTACATCCATCCATCCATCCAAATGTCTGGCATTCGATCTATTGTTTGTTCTGTCGTTTTATCTATTGTTTCTGTCGTTTTGTCTGTTTGTTTTGTTTTTCTTTCTTTCTTTCCTTTCATCCATCCATTCTGTCATTTTATCTATTGTTTCTTTCGTTTTGTCTATTTGTTTTGTCTTTCTTTCTTTTTTCTTTCTTTCTTTCTTTCTTTCTTTCTTTCTTTCTTTCTTTCCATCCATCCATCCATCCATCCAACTGTCTGTCATTTGATCTATCGTTTGTTCTGTCATTTTATGTTCTGTCTGTCTCTCTGTCATTGTCAAGTATAAAAACAGCTATGTGTGATCTGTGAACCCCCATAACCATTGAAGCCTTGATCAAGACATACAACCTAAGCTTTGCTGAAGTCACTTTGGATATAGGTATAAAATTATTCATTGCAATTAATTTGCCGTTTAGGTATACTGGTTGCAAGAGCCATAAGAATGGAGGCGTGGCCTACAGGTGGGGAGACTCCTGACCTCATCTCTGTCCTCGTGTCACCAGGGAAACCAAGCTTGTCAATGAGGGTGACTCACGCTCTCACAGAGCACTACTCAACTTTCTCCCTGTTCCCCACAACTGTACCCTCTGAGGTGCTAATGGTCTACAAGATCATGGCTTCAATCTGGAGTTTTTGATTGGGTTAGTCTGTGTATAATTCGCTTTATATAAAAACATTAGCATGGTATGTCTTCAATTAAGTAAACGTGTTTAAGGGAAGACAGTGTATTTCTTACCCTGACTTCATTGACGTCATTGGAGTAGTTCACGGGCTGGCAGAGGTAGCTGTATCCGGCCGCTCTGGAGCCCAGAAGCAGCTAGAGGCAAAGACACATTATTCATTATTATTATTTTGTGCTCATGGAAAGGTTAATGGTCACAAAAGGTTAATTTGCCACAGTTTATTCCTTATGCTTTGGGAAAACATAATCCGCACAGTTCTGTTTCCCTTCATAGCATGTTTTTTTGTTTGTGCATGTAAAAGTTCAACTTGCGAAACAAGCAACAGACTGTCTGTGTAAGAAGTAAAATGTGTCACTTTTTTATTTAACCAGTGATCTTGTGCCAAACGTCTGTGACCTGTCTGCGGTCTGTCTGTGGTACAGTATTGCACATGCTGGGCTGAAATCATTACTATTTTACTATTGCTATTTTTTTTTAGACAGTGAGCACTTTAAAAACCTGATAATGCTAAAATTATATTGCATAATATGAATATCAGGCAGGATTGTTGCATATGTGGGAAGTTGTCAAGTCCTGCAGTTCATTATTATTATTTTATATTATGTTAGATTTTGAACAGTATTTTATAATTAATTTTTTTTATCAAAGAAATATTTGTATTTTAAACATTCGTAAATTATATATA
>NW_015552546.1:2083022-2083311 GCF_001515605.1 Sinocyclocheilus anshuiensis
GCAAAATCTTGTAGTTATATTTTTATATTTGTTATTTTATATTATTATATTTTATCATTCTTTTTTTAACAAATAAATATTTTTATTTTTAAATATTTGCAAATTATATATACACTTATATATATAGATACTGTGTACATATATAATTTACAAATATGTCTTGTTTTAAAAATAAACCACACTACATTTAGTTAGATTTCTGCTTAAAAATGCCAATAAAATAGATTTTGCACATAAATATATGCAAACAACAATTTGCCAATAGCAAAAAAAAAAAAAACAACAACTA
>NW_015552546.1:2083533-2091729 GCF_001515605.1 Sinocyclocheilus anshuiensis
AAGATATGATACTTTTGCTTTTGTGAGTATATTTATCTTGTTTTAAGGCTGTTTAAATATCTGTATACAGGAGAACAGGAGGAAAAATACTGAAGGAAATTAGTTTTTATTTAGTTAATTTAAATAAAATCATAATAATTTTAATTTAGTTTACACATAAAAACGCCGTGATTTCAGTCTTCATAGTGTGAAGTTTGAAAAACTTGTAATGCGGAATTAATTACATTTTTTATCATACATATTGTAGTGCAACTGTATTTAGGAAGAATCCTGTCATACCAGTACTATTTTCTGGTACCATGATACTTCCATGCAACTATGCTTGTTGAGGCCTCTATAAACATGATTGGTCCTACTAGATTCAAATGGATTGACAAGGAGATCAGCAGACCTCTTTGCAGATGTAGAAGTTAAGCAGCACCATGCTGAAGTTGTACACAATGAGGGTTTTTCTGAGCTGAAAAGGCTCCCGGTTCTGCATGTAAAGGGGTCCGACCCAGAGGAAGAGCAGGTA
Source organism: Sinocyclocheilus anshuiensis (assembly GCF_001515605.1). Taxonomy (NCBI): domain Eukaryota; kingdom Metazoa; phylum Chordata; class Actinopteri; order Cypriniformes; family Cyprinidae; genus Sinocyclocheilus; species Sinocyclocheilus anshuiensis. The sequence continues at coordinate 2,084,048 of NW_015552546.1, forward strand.
GAGAATGCTGATCCCCAGGGTGGGGAGCGGAGATGACATCATCGGCCATTCCTCCACGTGCTTATCTGAGATTTAAACACACGAAACCCAATTCGATTCGGAATATTTAGCTATTTTTATTTTCTTCAAAATATAAAAATACACATACCTGCTATGGTAAGGCTCCATTTATAAAACTCTACAGAGTCATTCATAAAGTGAATGACTGTCTCCATGGCTCTAGTTCTAAGATGATTATCCTGTGAAGGAACAAACAGAATAGAAGCATTTTTAAAGTGCTCGTCTTAGTCTTCTCCTTGCACAATATGAAAACAATTCCTTTAGGACAGTCGGTCTGACAATACAAAGATCATTTCACAAGACTGTAAATATTAGATTTTGATTACTCATCACATTGTGCCACATAACTGTGCTGTAATAAGACACTGTTACACAATAACTGAGCTAAAATGTAGGTAACAGCATGCTAAAAATGTATCCTTTTGTGTGTGTTTTTTTCAGATTTATTGCGCCGAAAGGCGAACCCAAGAATATAGTGACAGATGTGTACGTGTATTACTGAGAGTCACTATTTTAAACCAGCAACTAAACCACATTCCACACCTGAGCCCAAGGTAAGCAGAATTAATATAAGTCACAGTCCACCAGTATCATAACATAATCAGCCCGTCTTCCACGGCCCTGCTGACGCTCGTGCATTATTTAGCAGCCCTATCGTTTTGCACAGACAAACGGAAGGAAAACAGGATAGCTGTTTACGGTCCCAAATTTAGCACACAAGCAAAAGTGTAAAATTCACAAGTGAAACAGAGAGAATAATCTTTGCTAAAAATACTTGGGGTTACATCAGGTTAAACTTGATTTAAATTTTTAAGAGCTTTGTGGAAGAAAATAGTCAAACAAATGAAGCAAAGTATGCTTATGCAAATGTCTCAATATCATTGCATTAGATAGAATATATCAAATTAAGTGTCTTTTTCATCATTTTTGCTCAATATCTTTGAATAAGCAGGCGTTTTGGTGATTTTTAAGTGGATCTTTAAGGTCAGTTTTCCTCAAATTTACACTTTATCCCAGCAGAGTAACAACAGATGTAATGTATTCATCACAAATGAAATATATGAGGCACAAACCACAAACAAACACAGTCACACAATACTTACGTCTTCATTTTCAGTATAGGGGTGACAATGGGGCTAGTTGTCACAATGTCATAATCTCAAAATAAGCTTTTGAGTCAAAAGTCTTAAATTGTGATTTTTTTAAAATGAGTCCGTCTTCCAAACTAAGATTCCAACATCATACTTTTGTTAAATCTAACAAGTGTACATAATAAAAATGCACTAAAATGCATTCAGATAAGAGTTAACTATATAATGAAGGCATGTTTGAACTGAAGATTGAACTGTGTTCTCAGGACAAGAGGGTTTTTTAGGTTGGTTCAGGTCATCACATTTATATTGAGGCAAGTTGTCACGTGTTTAATGTTGTTGTTGTTGTTTTCTTTACACAATTTATTAATTGCACTTTCTGTTGACCAAAACGTTGGTTTGGTATTTTCACGATTTTGCATTTCCTACTTGTTTCACAGCTAAAAAGTCAATAATTGGCTGTTTAATGGCAGTTTGTACCCCATATAGTGTGACAACATGCCCCACTATTGTGTATTGTGTGTGTTTTTCTGGACAGTAACATTGGACATGTTCAACAAATTTCTTTCTTATCCTAAGACTAAGGTTTGTGCGTATAGAATTTGACAAAAATAAACCCCACATAGAATAACATCATTAGCCCTGGCTTACTCAATACACTTTCAGAAGAAAAAAAAAGTACAAAAGCTGTCACTGAGTACCCTTTCAAAAGATACACATTTGCAACTTTTTTGCTCCTAAAGGGTGCATATATCTACTTAGTCCATATTTGTTCCTTTCAAAAAGATACTGTCCCGGTGATAGCTCTTGTCCCTTTTTTCTAAGATTGTATGTTGTTTTAGAATTTAAACCCTAACAAACTACTTTGTTACTAGTAGTACGTGCTTAATACCTCTTAGTTTGATATTTTGTATCTAATGCAATGACAATCAGACCATTTGAAGTTTTAGATCAAGTCTGCAACTATGTTTTGAGGCCACTTAACGTGCAAGGATGGCATAAATGATTCTGCACTATAAAACGGAAGAGATGTAGCTGTTAAAATAAGCATGTCGGCACGCAGTGCAAAGTTCCTGTGCGTTCCTGCTGAAGACAAAAGCCTCCGTGCCGTGTGTCAGCAGGTTTCACCAGCATTTGTCAGTCAGGCTTTAATTCCTTTTGATCTACGAGCTTAAAGTGTAAGTACAAATGCCCATCGACCCACATCTGAGGCCGCAACACTCAGAGGGATGATCGCCATGAAGGTTATCACCACCAGATGCTCCAACTACAAGCTACTGAGGTCTAAAACTTTCCCAGAAACTCATAAGAAGAAAATCATAAGTTGCAACTGTCCATCTGTACCAAACAGTCAATTGTTATGAGCAAATAAACTGAGCATATGTGACCCTGGACCACAAAACCAGTTCAAAATTGAGATTTATACATCATCTGAAAGCTGAATAAATAAGCTTTCCATTGATGTATGGTTTGTTAGGACAATATTTGGCTGAGATACAACTATTTGAAAATCTTAGATAATGCTCTACTGTTGATTAATATATTTTTAATAAATAATACATTGTTTATTAGGTTAAACCAACCATTTCTGCCAACAATGAGTTTCCATGTTTACTATATATTACTTTTGAGATTAATGTTCCTTTACAGCTTCCTCAGATCAGATCAGAACATTGGGTTCTGGGTTCTTTAAAAGCATTAGTACAAGATGGTTTACTGAAGAACTAATAAAAAGCTATTTGTGCATCTCTCAAATATTCGCCTGTTATATCAAACTCTAAACCCTTTATTTTAAACCTGCAGACAAACTTAAACGCTTTCAACAAGTTGCTACTGAATGGTTCAGTTAGGGAACATGACTAATCTCCATTAAAGCGATTTAACTGGATCTGACATTTTGCAGTAAACTGTCATTTGCATTGAAATGCATGCACATTTCCAAGTCAAATAGATTGAAGTCTGGTACCGATGCAGAAAAATACACTCTTGATACACACAGTCTTACCTTGCGAGCGCGTGCCTATGCCGACATCAGGTGCGGTGCAGCCCAGGTAAAATATGCAAGTGAATAAATGTCTGGATTTAAATCTACAGTGTGCGTTTAAACACATCAACCCCGCAGGTTTGGCAATAATTACGCGAAGGCAAACTGAATGTAACTAACGGGACTGGAGCATATGAGGCAAACGCATCTGATCAGAGTGTCTGACACTGACTGGACACCGGTCTGTCCGGCACTGAGCATGCGCAGTGGTGCCATGTGGGGCTAGTGCCCGTGCGCTCGGATAACTCCTTTGTTTAGTCGTTAAAGCGCAAATCTTATCCGGCGGGTGTCAACAGACGCATGAGCAGCACTTATCTTAACATAACGTTTATCTGTTTGGGACGCAGCAAAAATATTTCGAATACACACACACACACACGTTGTGTTTCCATGTTTTATGGGGACATTCCATAGGCGTAATGATTTTTATACTGTACAACACACACACACACACACACACAAGGTTTAATTGAATACATATTTTTTTGTTTGATCGTTATATTATTTTGTAGCCTATTCCATTTTTATAAATATAATTTTTTATAAATATCATTTCATTTATTATTATTATTATTATTATTATACATAGATAGCCTACATATTTTTCAACATCATTATAGTGTAACGTTTAATGCAATATTTTAATAAATTACATAGTTTATTCACATCATTGTTATATTATTTGTACTCAATTTGTATAAACATAATTGTTTTCATATTTAATAATTTAATATATAATAATTATGATATTATTATATTATTCCGGTACTATTTTATACATATTTTTAACATAATTGTACCATTCTGTAATTTATTTAATAAAATACATGTTTCATCCAGGTTTGATATATTATTCTTTACTTTATTTGTATAAATATAATTGCTTTCATATTTAATAATGTATTATCTAATCATTATATTAGGCTATAATGTATTATTATCAAATTATTATTTTGAATACATATTTTTCAAAATACACGTTTTATCCAGGTTTAATCATTACATTATATTATTCTGTACTCAATTTGTATAACCAATTTTTATATTTAATATTTTCATATCTAATAATTATAATATGATCAAATATAATATTATTATATTATTTAGTTCTGCATCTTATTTTATATAGGCATGTAGTCATTTTATGGTTATATTATATAATTTAATGCAGTGATTTTTTTTTTCTCTGGCAGGAATATTATTCTGTATTCAATTTTTATAAATGTAATTGTTTCCATATTTAATACTTCATATACAATTAATATATTTTTTATTTACATTATAGTAATATATTATGCTCTACATCACATCGTATACATCACACATTGGCATACAATGATTTTCATTAATGTTATATTGTATAATATAATGTAACGTAATGATAATTTCTTCCACTGATAGGCCCTCTCTCAGTCTCAATTAAATCTCCAAATTGATACATACTTAGGGATAACCTGTTGCTGAGAATATTTTATCCTACTGCGAGAACACAATGCAGACACAAGGTGGCAACAAACCCTAGAAAACAATTTCACAGATGGGGCGAAAAAGGTGTAGGTTTTGTAGGTTTTTAGTAGACTGAAATAGTATTTTCTTGTAAAACGTACTCCAATAATCTTTGTCTTATTTACCTTATTTTACAGTGTAACTACATGGTAATCTAAACATCAATCAAAAACATCAAAATATATGTTTTTATGCAGACACGTGAATCATTATTGTATGAAAACATCAAAAACGATACTGTGCATTATGAAACAATATATGTTTCATATAGGCTATGTTCTTTTTTTGTAGTCACATGACCTCATCATGTTTATTTCAGCTAGTGGAGTCCAATCATCTCGGAAATTAAAAGGTTATTTTTTTATTTATGAACCTATTTTTACTGTCCAATCAAATAATGGGTCAAGAAATTGCTCGTGAGCGACTGTTGTCCCATTTGACCTTTTAGATCTCACTAGCGCCTCCCCGCCACGCACACTTGATGCAAAAATCTCTGTATTAGAGTTCATCTTAATTTAAAGCGTCCACGAACTATTTTTTTTATTATTTTGTACTGTTCTCTGAGGTCCACTTATAATGTTATCAAGATTTTTACATCAAAAAATGATTTAGAAAGGCTATGTTCTGTCCTGTTTTGACCCCCCTCATCAGAACGCTCCGTTTGTATAGGCGTGACGGATTGTAGACTCGGAAGTAAACTCCCACTGACTGGCTAATGGAGGACTGCTGTAATTTAAGTTCAAAACACATTAATACTCAGTATATATCTAACGATCTGTATAACAGACAAAGCAATAGTGATAACATAATAAAAATAGTTACTCACACTTGTGTGGTGCGACATTACTGTCAAATCCAATATAGTCGGCACAGCATCGTCCTTCAGTTTCAATCTTTCTGAAAATTGTTCGTCGAAAAGAATCCGTGGTGAAATGAAGTGAACAATGAACCAAGTTCTTACTGACGCAGTCTGGAACTTCATTAAAAATAAGGTTAATCAAATAAAATTAATCGTTTGATTTCTGCGTAGACCTGCGTTTGCCTCTCGTCATTTCCCTTTATGTTTGTGCGAATTGGGGGGGGGGTTAAACAGACAGCGATATAGAAGCAGGCATTGATCTTCTGCAGAAGCTGTGTTTAGCCACACTATTACGGCATAAAGTGGCACATTCCACAAGCTGTCATTTTGGCAGATTGGCTTCAGTATAAGCTGTTTTTAGACTAACAAGAAAGTTTTGAGTTCTGAAACTTACAGAATGTTTTATAGCACAAAGACCTCTTATTTATCAAAATAAATCAAGATAATTTTGATTTCTCAATTCATGAATCCCTTTAAAGGCAAAGTTATGACCTAGTCTTCTGAGCGAGGTGTGAAATTAAAATCTGTGTGTGCAGACGTTGAGGTGAGGAGCCAGCAGGTTGAGGGCTAATTGCATGACGGCTCAGCTCTGTTATTGAGTGTTTTTAGCGGCTCACAGGTGTTCGGTTAGCAACGGTTGGTCTGTGATCATTCTCAGCGGGCCACGGCGCTGCAGGAGCAGATATGCAGTGCTTGAGAGAAGCAGGAGGTGATGAAGGAGTTCAGGCTCACCTCACACATCATGTCACCTGTGTGTCACACTGACAGCTGAACAACAGCAGTACAACACAACACTGTACTGTACAAAACACTACACAGGTTTGCAGTATTTCATGCACAGTACATTTGTCTTTCATTTTTCCACAGTATAGTTCTTGCTTCCTCACTTTTATATTTTTGTACATTTTAATTACAATATTGGTCAGACGTTTGGGGTCTTTTTGAAAGAAATTAATACTTTTATTCTGCAAGGATGCATTCAATTGATTAAATGTGACAGTAAAGTTAGGGTGTAGGTTTGATTTAGACATTGGTTAGGACAGGGGTAGGCAAGTTCAGTCCTAGAGAGCCGCAGTCCTGCAGAGTTCAGCTCCAACCCTGATTTACTTGTGATGTTTTCTATATGGGATGATTAGCCTAATCCGCATGAACATGTGACGCTGGCGCGTGGTATCAGACATGAACTGTACAGAATGCGAACAAGATTAACTTTAATACAAATATGGTGCAAAAGCAAATTTCAGATTTTTTTAAATGCCCAGCAAAAACTTTCCAAAATCAGCATCCAACAACACCAGCCCCGGCACGAGCACCCCCCCTCCTCACCCAACATGGACACACACAGCACCCCCAACCGAAAACATCTTCCCGCGCCCCTGGTTGGAGCTGAACTCTGCAGGACTGCGGCTCTCTAGGACCGAACTTGCCTACCCCTGGTCTAGTGATACTCAATGTAAAAGAGCAAATGAGAGAAGCAGATAAGCAAAAAACACCACATTTATGATGTTACCAACTTTGTTCATCATTTTCACACAAATATTAGCAATATTAAACAGTTTTCAGCCTTGACAAAAGAAAGAAATGTTTCTTGAGTCGCAAATCAGCCTATGATGATTTCTGAAGGATCATGTTACACTGAAGACTCGGGTAATGATGCTGAAAATTCAGCAATGCATTTGTCACGATCTGCTCAGAGACACGCAGGCTGAGGATCCAAATGCAGCTCTTTATTTAAAGATAATCCAAAATCCATAGTCCATAAACAAGCATAAGGTCATGAACAGGGGCGTCAGTCCAAACTAAATACAAACAGGGCAAAACAACCACGACAAAGGAACCAGAATTTGAGAGCCAAGAAAAGCAGTGTGACATTAACAAGACTAATGCTGAGTTCACACTGCACGATTTTAGCCGATTTTTCACTCGCCGACAGGTTTTGCGAAATCGCCGACAAATGCCTGAAATCGGAAGCAAATCGGTGCTCGTTCACACGAGTGACAATCACGCAGTGTGAATTTATCAAAGACGCGATCTGAAGGAATCATCGACGCGTCGCCGACGCCCGTGAAATATTTGGCATGCTAAATATCTGGAGCTGTCGGCGATTCACAATCACGCTGTG
>NW_015552546.1:2091757-2108206 GCF_001515605.1 Sinocyclocheilus anshuiensis
ACAGCCAATGAGAGACCAAGATACAGGGCAGCGGGAAGTTCGGGGAGGAGTTATAGACCAGAATATCAGTATTTTAATAGATATATGAACAATTATATCATACAGAAACAAGCACAAACATTTGCTTGACCAGCCACAACATCAGCATAACAGTTACTGCAAAATTATTTACCTCCAACTCTCTTTGCAGAACACCCTGTTCCCTGCATCTCCCTCCTGCATAATCTGTTTTTCTTTTTCTCCTTGTAGCTGGAAATCAGCTCACAGACAATTTGCGGGCTATATATACATTTTTTTTTTATAATTCCAGTCTCGCTCAAGAACGCCAGTCTGACACACACGGGTTCTCACGTTATTTACTTATCACCTCTCGCGTGTGTTTTGTTGTGAAACATAGCTTGCGGACCAGACAGAGCTGTCGGCGATTCTTCCTATTGTGAAGTCATGCAGTGTGAAACCCCCTGTCGCCGATCCATTGTGCAATGTGAACACAGCAGCAACTGAATGCCACCCAAGATAGTCATGCAGTGTGAAAACAACGGCGATCTGACGAGTTTGAAAATCATGCAGTGTGAACTCAGCATAAGCGATAAATCAGAGAAAAACCAGGCTTTAAATAGGGTGAGACGGATGAGGTAACAAGACACAGGTAAATGCAATCAATGATCAAGAGTCCAGGCAAAGGATTATGGGGAATGTAGTTTTGAGGGAGTGACAACAGTGTGAGGTGGAGTGCCCTCTGGAGGAGCTCATGGGCACTCCAGCTGTTGATCATTTTAAAATATATTTAACTAGAAAAAAGTTATTTGAAGTTGTGATAATATTTCACAATATTGCTGTTTTTACTGTATTTTTGATCAAATGAATGCAACCTTGGTTGGCATAAATGACTTTTCAAAAACATTTATAAAACATCCTCTATTTCTTTCTTTCTTTCTCTCTTTCTTTCTCTCTCAGATTCATTCAGTTAAGTCAGTGAAGCTGTTTCTCACTTTATGTCTGTGTTGAGATTTCTGGGACATAAATTCAACATCTGTGCTTTCCGAGTCATCTGCAACTATTGCTCACTAACATTGGAATAGAAATGCATTACATGCAGTCATAAATTCATGAATAACGACTGCATGTGTGTTTATGCACAGCAGTGGAAAGAAACAAACAGCATGTTGCAAATGACATGATGTAAATATTTTTTTTATCAAAAATTAAGTAACATTTTGAAATATTTTGAGAATTTAAAATAACTGTTTTCAGTTTTGAATATTTTTAAAATGTAATTGATTCCTGTGATTGCAAAGCTGAATTTTTTTTAGCTGCCATTACTCCAAAAAATAATGTTCAGATATTCATTATTCCTTATTTCCTTAGTATCTCCTGGATACACATGCGTACAAAAACACACACCTGCAAGTTATTTTGAAGTGACTATTACATGCGAAAAGTTCATATTTTGTAACTTCATCCAGACACACACATGTCCAGATAGTAAAGCGGGTATAGAGTCTTTCCTGAATGTGAGTTGAGGTCCGTTTGTCTGTTGTCTGGTTCTCATTCACAAACTGATTTCATTTTGTGTCGCTAAGGGCTTTTCCCTCTCCATTTTATAAAGCTTAACTGAGATCATCCAAACAAACCAAAGGATTCTCACATTTCAGCTCTTGGGAGTCTAATATGTGTCTGGTGTTTTAAAGTGAGATGAAAAAGCGAGAAGGGCTGTTTTGATTATACAGAGCAGAGGTGATGAGTCTCCTGAAAGCAATGTTGATTTGTTTAGTATGTGCACTCCATTAAATAGAAGCTGTTCTGTATGTATCCTGCTCCAGAATCAAACGCTCAAGGGCTGCGGATCACGACTGACATATTGGAAATGGAAAGAACCCCTGGATGGCACAAGGGAGGAAAAGGAACACAGAACACAGAGTGAGCGATAATGAGAGTTTCATTGTGAGAGAGAACAGTCTGGTGATGTAGCGCAGTAGACTGGCTCCGTTTCAAGTCAACCCAAAAACATGTGTATACATGTAAAAATACTTCCTTAAAGGAGACTTATTATGCCCCTTTTTACAATATGTAATATAAGTCTCTGGTGTCCCCAGAATATGTCTGTGAAGTTTCAGCTCAAAATACTCCACAGATCATTTATTATATCATTTTGAAAATGCCTATTCTGAGTGGAAGCAGAAACACGCTGTGTTTTGGGCCTGTCTCTTTAAATGCAAATGTGCTGCTGCTGAAATCTGAAATTTACAGATTAAGGGGCGATAATATTATAATGAGATCCCTTTGCAATGTCACCAAGGGAGCGAAATCAGACAAGAAAAAGGCTTACCAAAACAAAGTTACTGGGTTAATCTTTTTCAAGTTTCCTTGGTTGGTAAATGCACCGGGGACCTGATTATAGCACTGAAAACCTGGAAAAGTCAGATTTTCATGATATGTCACCTTTAAATGACAAAACAACCAAGTTTATGTATGTATGCACACACACACTTTAACTTGGTTGTGTTGTACTTTAAGGATGTATTTAAAAAAAAAGGAGGAATCATTGTCTTTATTGTAACTAATACTGATTTTGTAGTAAATTGATTTTAATAAAAATGTTATAAACTTAAAAAAATTAAATGTTTCCCTGGCAACAAACTAAATTTACATTAAAATACTAAAATTAATGAAACTGAAATCAAAAATAATTTAAAGCTAAATAAAAAATACAAAATAAAAATAAAAGCACATAACAAAATTACAAATACATAAATTAAAATTAAAAATATAAAAAACTAATTCAAAATATTAATAAATTCTGTAATATTTAAATAATACTAAAATGACATTGACAAGGATGTATCAGACTTTCAGATATTTTATCTAGTTAAGTTCAGACATTTAACCTATTAATTAGGCCTTGATTTTTTTAACACATTGGCAAGATAATCATAATAGCCTAAATAATGCATAGTAAACCTTCCTCCAGTAAAAAAGTCCATCCTTTTTTGTCCTCTCACATCAAAATCCACCGACATATTTTTTTAAAACAGTTTTGTACTGTTTTTGTTTGTTAACGGTACTTGACCTGTGCATATTTCTCTCCTGATCCAGAAGAGACGACTTTTTCACTGGAGAAAGCAAAGTTATAAATTATGGATATGAACTTAAAAATGTTTTAATGGATTAATCTCTTATTTTAAAAACACACAGCTTTTCAATTCACAAGACATTAATTGATGGACTGGAGTCATGTGTATTACTTGTGTAATATTGTGATGTTTTTATCAGCTGTTTGGACTCTCATTCTGACGGCACCCATTCACTGCAGAGGATCCATTGGTGAGCAAGTGATGTAATGCTTAATTTCTCCAAATCTATTCCCATGAAGAAACAAACTCATCTACATCTTGGATGACCTAAGGGCGAGTACATTTTTCAGCAAATATTCATTTCTGGGTGAACTATTTTTTATTGTATTAAATATACAGTATATATATGATGGATACATGAAATGTACTACATAATAATGTCCCAGGTGTGTGTGTGTGTGTGTGTGTGTGTGTGACTAAAACTGTGCAGTGAGGTTTGGATTAACTGTGTGATGTGCCTACAAAAGTGACGAAGCCATGTGTGCATGTGAAGTTTAACTCAGTCAAGATGTGAATGGTTCTCATTCTCACACTGTTATAAAGCACAGCACGCTGAGAGACGCTCACATGTGACAGCATGTATCACTGGTTATCTCATGCTTTGTTTTACCTGGGTAAGTGTGAGACTGTGAGTGTCTATGAGAGAGAAAGAGAGACATTTAGCTTGAACGAAGCTTTGATAAAAAAGGTACTTGCCCAATATGATAGTTTCTACTGTGCATTGTGTATTTTTAACCAATGTACCTAGATCAAAAGTTTGCAAGTGAATGTTAGTGTGAATGCATGCATGTGTGTTTATGTCCAGAGCAGTGTTCTGATTGGACATAGACATTGTGGCTTACAGCTCATTGTTATTTCAGCTGGAACGAGAGCTCTTTTTTCCAGAGGTTTTTATTGGTTGTAAAAGCACATTAGTGTGTGTAAGATTGCGAATGTGCTGAACATGGGTCAGAAGAAGGGTGCAACCGGTGTCACACATATGCAGCAAAACCGCTCGAGTCCTTAAATGAACTCAGAAAAGGACACACCCTCAGACACAGGCTGGAACATGTGAACGAGAAACACTCTATTTATCCAGTCTGTGTTTCTCTCGTTTTCTTTTATCTCCTTTTTCTTTCTATCTATCCCTAAACTCAGTTTCTATTGCAGTTGCTTTATTTGCATGAGAAAAAAATTGCATTTGTGTTGCCAAAGAGTGTTTACAGCTTAGCTGTGTGCAATGAGAAATGGTGCAAAATAAAATGAAAATAAATTGTTAAAAAAAAGCAGCAGTCCAAATGCAGCAAGCAAGTACAGTTACATTAAAATGTAAATATATTGAAAAAGAATGAAACAGAAATAAACAGAAAAGGTCAAATAAAGTGAAACAACAAGTGTAGAATTTGAAAACAAAGTGAAATAACAACAGTACAAATGCAATAACCCAGTAATATTTGCAAACAAACTAAATAATGCAAAATAAAATAACCTAATACACTAAGAAAGTAATCATTACAAGCAATCATAAGTATATTAAAATAAGCAAAAGTCCAAATGCATTACATATACATTATTATCATATAAAAAAATATATATATATTAAAATTCAGCAAGAGAAATGTAACAAGTTAAGTTAAGTACAAATGCAGTGAACAAGTAATATTATCTAATAAAAAATATACAAAATAAAATAAGCTAATGCACTAAAAAAAAGTAATCATTAAAAGTATCATAAATATGTTTAAAAGTCCAAATGCAGTAAAAATTCAAAAATGAATAAAAAATAAATTTGAAAATAAGGAATGGAACAGAAGAAGTGAAATAAATCCAAATAAATTAAATAACACATCAAATGAAATAACAATGTGCAAATGGAGTAAATTAAAATGAGAATAAATTAAATAAAAAAATAAAAATAAAATAATAGGCTACAAATGCAGTAAACAAGTAGTATTAGCAAACAAAAAAGATAATGCAATATAAAACAATCTAATACACTAAGAAAGTAACAATTAATTTAATTCATTTTAACATAATCCTTCTAATTGAATTTAAGCGTCTCTTTCTCTCTATGATTTTATTTTGTTCTGAATATGTTGTTCTTCAACAACATGAGCCCAACAACAAGGGCCCAACTTCGCCCTCATCTTCGTAACTCATTCTCAGAAACTAATGATTGTATTCATGAAAATAAGACCTGGCTGTAAAGGTCGTTGCCGTGTCGACAGGCGAGGCTGCATAATCTAGAGGAGGCGTGCTGACCTTTTTGTTTCGTGTAAAGTGATCCAGCATGGAATAAGCACTGCCATCCAGCGTGTATTGACTTATCTTTCGATCATGGCCCAGTTTATCAAACGTCTGGCTAATCAGTCTAATGTGTCCTGAGGGAGAGTCGGACTCATGTTGTTATGGAACAAACAGACACAATCCGTCTGTCCCGACACCGTATGAACCGGTAAATCATACTGCAGCCCTCTGATCCTTCCATGAATCCGCTTCTGTCAAAATAAGCAAATGGTCTTTTAAAACATAACATGCTTGGTCAGTTGTTCCTCTAGGATTTGCCACGATGTACTTGATCGTATTGGTTTTTTTTTTTCAGTCAGGGCTGTAACCACCAGACTAACCACGCTCATCAAAGTCAAAATGATCGCGATGGCCAATCAAATCAAAGAAGGCGGGGCTTTGCCGTTCACAGAAACTGATTGTGAATTCCAGTGCGACACTTCAGTTGTTTAACGGTAGCGAAATATTTGATATTTGACAACTGTTTTAGATAGAAATGTTAAACAACCAGCAGTAATATCATGATGCAACTGATACTGAAATTAAAGGTTTTGTATGTAATACTAAAGCATAAAAATATCAAATGTTTGCAGATATATTTAGGAAACATGCTGAGTTCGCAAACTTGTTTCTCTGAAAAACAATGTTATTCTACTTTTAATCGTGTGTTCCGTGTCGGAATGTCTGTTTTTGTTTTGGTCTGTGTGATTCCGTCCACTGCCAGTTTACCCAATAGTATTTTTTTGACACCCCGGGTTGCCAGTTGGTGCAAAACACAGCGTATTGCAGCCATGGAAGCCAGCAAACGAACTGAGTCTGAGATTGCAGAATCTACCTGACCTAAAAAGTCTCGACATCCATCTAAAAAGCTCTATGGCTAGATGAATATTAAAATGCGGATACATCAACTAATCAAGGCTCGTTGCCTAACACTGTTGGTTGTGCTTGTTCCTTGCATCTGGCAACCCTGTGTGAGAATTTAGTCTGAGGAGGAGGGGGTGGGAAAACCATAGATGCAATTAAAAAATTATAAAAAGCTTACTTTTCTTTTACTTTTCTTAAGCTTAATACTAGGTTGCATCGTGCATTAAAAATGGTTCAGTGCAATCTTATACTACACATACGGGAAGCAGTGCATCAGTTATGCTGACCTTTTTTTATCTTGACGCAGAAAATAAACCAATCCTAATGTAATGGTGGCCTGCATGGTAAAAACAGAACCGAAAAGAGCTTTATGTAAAGGGAACCTTGTAAAATCTGTTTATGGTTGCTTGTAATAAATTTATTGTTCTGTTCTGGACATAATGTTTTGTGTATGTGGTAGACGCTCTCAAACTAAGTTTTGTCAAGCCAGATCGAACAGTAAAATTAATTCTGCATTGTGTGTAAAAGCTCTGGAAGAAACCGGGTGCGTTTCTCTCCAGCGCTCAGATGGTGTGTCCTTTTTCCCATAATGTACTCCAATGGCTAGCGGACTTCCAGAGTAAGACTGGAGCCAAACAGACCTGCCAGCATCCTTCGCCCAGAGACTAATATTTTGTTGGGAAAGTTTCCTGCTACTCAAGCCTTGTGGACTGTCGTGGCTGGAGGGTCTCTTTTGGAAAATTTGGTGAGTTTCTCTTCTGTTTATGGTTACAAAAAGCAAAACCAATGGTAGATTGAGTTCAGATGTTTGAAAGTGAGCGATGCAACACTCACTCACAGGCAGAAAAGACCACCTAAAAAATAGCCTAAGGTGGTCTGCTGGTCTTAGTTGGTCTCCCTGCATTGGTGTTCAGCAGGTTTGGCAAGCTAACAAGTGACCAAACCATCAAAAACCCAACCTGAAACCAGCCTGAAGTTCAAAAAACTGCCTTAGTTTTACACAAACAAACTAGCTGCCAAGTAATTTTGATGTATTTCTCTTTTTGCAGAATTTGCTGCATGGAGACATAACCTGAGGAGGCCAGAGAAACTGGAATGGTGCATTTTCTTACTTCTATACAAATGACCCCGAAAACTCCCACAATCCTCCTCTGCTCTTTAGTGTCTTTAGGCATAAAGTCTGTATCCTCAAAGACTTATTGAGAAATACTGATACTTCCACCTGCAAACCGCAAAGCCTGCTGGGATTTCCACTGAGGTTTTTTGGTTAGTACCAGTTTAGAAGTTCAAACTCAGTTGAAAAGAGAATATATTTTGTAAACACGTAAAGTCTAAAACAGTCATACTGTAGATAGACAGACAGATAGATAGATAGATAGATAGATAGATTTACTTAAAGCCTTTATGTATAATGCATTATAAAAGTAGTTTTAATGCATTGTACATTAATTCACCTTATAATGCATTGTACAATCTCATGTTTATTACAGTTCTAAGAAATATTAGTATTGTAATTTTACAGTTGCTTTGTAAACTAAAATTGTGATTATAATTATACTTATATTTTTATTTTGTTTTATTTTTACATAGTACAGTTTCACAAAATTTCTGTTGTTTCATTATTATTTAAATTTTGTACCGTTGTTCTGTAAATACTCTATTTTTATTTTATGGTGAAATATTACAACAGTAACATTTCAAATTTTGTTGAATTTTTTTTTATGTAGTAATAATAATAAATATAATAAAATAAATCCTTATATATATATATATATATATATATACTATTTTATTTAAAAAAAACTACAATAAATGTATATATGTATTTATTTTAGATTTTTTTTTTAATAAAATGTTTTAAAAATTTTAAGCCCTAAAAACAAACACAGCAAAGCTAGAGATTTTTTCGCAATAATTTTTATTATTATTACTTTTTTTTGCAAATCGTTCAGCCCTCAGTTGGCAGGTTAGGTTAGGTTAGGTTAGGTTAGGTTGGGTTGGGTTAGGTTAGGCTGGATTAGGCTGGGTTGGGTTGGGTTAGGTTCGGTTACTCTGACTGATGTCTCATTAGCATTTAAGATGGGAGGGGTTTAGTTTCTTAGGGGGCGGAGTCATGTATTATGACATGTTGGCTGACGGATGGGCCAGCTAATCAGCTCTGCTAGTATTCTAGAGGCTGTAATCCGCTGAACTCCGTCATTCTGTGTTAGAGGTAAGCCTCACAAAGCCATGCGCCAGTAACCCTGCGCACTCGCCCATAGCTCCCCTCACATCCAGGGTCAATGTCCACGTCAGTGCGGGTCACATTAGCGCCCACTCATCGCCATGGCAGTGCCAACAGGTGCTTCTAATGATGGGGCAACACGGGAGGGTTTTTATTGCCATGGTAACAAGCAAAGAAAGGGAAAAAAACTCTTGACTTCGTCAAGTGACACGAGAAAATGTGTCTGTGCATTGCAAAGATAAAGCGTTCTGAGAGATGATTTGTCCGTATGACATAAGCCAACAAATCCATTACAGCAGCGAATGTTTATGTCAAATTGAATCACTCACAAATTAGTTTATAAACTCTCTTAAATTAATCCGGATATATTAACCGAGCAGCATTTGAGAAAATTCATTAGTAGCTGTTAATTGCTCATTACTTTCTGTCAAAGAACTTAAATGGTAAGCATAAAGACTAATGACATCTTCATTAAAATGCTTCACAATTATTCCATTCCTTACACTGATTATAGTTATATAGAAGCTCCTGGAATTAAAGGTTTCTGCCCTTTTTGTGATTTGTAGCACATTTTCCACAAAGTCAAAGCCTGTGCAAGCAGCGCTTCAGCCAAAACAGCTGAACGGAAGGGAAAAAAATCATATTTCTTACAGCCACAGAGTAAAAAGCCATGCTAAACAATATCTATGGCCTCAATATTCCGATGCTGAACTGGAAATAAAACAGCAAAACTCATTTTGTGAGGACTGTTTGGTCTTGATGCTGAAAATGGACTGTCATGTGAGCTGAATTATACACACACTTAAAGAAGGAGATTCTTCTGATGCAGAGATGTGGAGCGGCACACAAGCCCGTAGCAGAATATTACTGTAAATATAATGTTTATTTGACACAAAAATGATAGGCCTGTCACAAAGTCACCCAAAAGTTGAATTGCACTCTAAATTACAGTCTAAAGTTCAAGACGTTTAAATTGAATGCATTGAACTTGAAGTGACGAGGTGTTAATTGTGTAAATGGTTAATTATTTGCATGGGAAGTACAGTAATCACCAGTCAAAATGATATGATTGTCATATCAACATCTGATGTATCTGTAAAAATACCAATCATGAAGCATTAAGTTTTGATGGTGAAGCACTTTTCCATCTCTCATAGGTCTTTATTTTGCTTTACGCACTGAGACTAAATATGCTTGTCAGTATTTTTTAGTAACTAGTTACTAATATAATGATTATCTTCTGTGTGTATCAACAGATTGTCTGATGTGCAGCACTAGGAAATCACAGAAACAGGTTAGTGGCTTGACTCTTTTGTAGATTTTGACACCATTCTGTCTCTTTGCTGTAGTTAGAAACAATCAGACATTTAATAACAATTTACATTTATTTGAATGCAAGCATGCAAGTTAGTGAGTCATATTTTATGAGCGGAATCTGGATTTGTCTGTTCAATGTGGTGTCCCAACAAACTGAACATCATCTAACTTAAAACACACATCCTTCCAAATATAATATCACATGATATTCATGGTTTCTGCAATGAGGTGAGCATGATTTGATTCTGGGTGTACACAATACACTTACTGCAAATGCAAACACAGGGCATGAACACTTCTTCTTAGACTGGCCAATTAAATTACAGGCTGAATAAAATATAGTGAAACATGAAAGCACAAAAAATGTGACGCCAGACAGGATTTTGAGTGTGTTTGTGCATGCAAGTATAAATGAAACACAGATGGAAATATCGTTTTCCACATGCACTGCCAAAATGTCTCTCTGTGGCTTTATTTGGCTTTATTTAAGAATAAAGCATTGATTATCTTCAGACACTCTCACATGGTTAGATGTTTAATAAATGCTACACTTCGAAAGTTTGGTGTCTTTTATTTTGAAACATTTTTGAAATAAGTCTTCCATGCTCACCAAGGCTGAAATTAATTGAGCAAAAAATACGGTAAGAACATTAATATTATAAAATATGTTACAATTTAAAATAACTTTTTTCTATGTGAATATCTTTTAAATGTAATTTATTCCTGTGATGCAAAGCTGAATTGTCTGCATCATTACTCCAGTCTTCAGTGTCACATGATCCTTCAGAAATCATTCTAATGTGCTGATTTGCTGCTCAAAAAAACTATGCGTTAAAGGCATAGTTCACCCAAAAATGAAAATTTTGTCATAATTTTCTCACCCTCATTTTGTTCCAGACCTGTATAAGTTTTGAAGAACCAAACAGTTTTTGGTCCCCATTGACTTCCATAATAGGGAAATAAATACTGTGGAAGCCAATGGGGATTATCAACTGTTTGATTACCAGCATTCTTCAAAATATCTTCTTCTTGTTCAACATAAGAAAGAAACTCATACTGGTTTGGAATGACATGAGAGTAAGTAAATGATGACAAAATTTTCATTTTGGGATAAACTGTTCCTTTGAGAGCCTGGAGATGAAAACTTTGAATTTGAAGATCTGGGAAAATTTAACTTATTTTGTTTTCTGGGAAACATGTAAGTATTTTCTATAGCTTCTGAAGGGCAGTACTAAATGAAAAATATGATATTTAGGCAAAATAAGGAAAATGTACACATCTTCATTCCGTTAAAAGTTTACACCCCTGGCTTGTAATGCATAGTTTTTCCTTCTGGAGCATCAAGCATATGTAAACTTTTGAACGGGGTCATTTTTATAAATTATATATATATATGAAAATTAAAAAATAGCATTTTTTTTATTTAATGCAAAATGGTTATCAAAGAACAAACATTGTTTTTGGCTAACTTTTGCAGCTAACCAGCCAAACCTTGACCCCCTGCTCTGAGCTTAAGCCTTTTTCTCCTGGGCTTTTCCAGACCGGAGCCAATGATTCTATCTCCAGCCCTTCTTCTATCTGTAATCTGCTCCTTCTGCCCATCCTGTACTTGAGTAAACGCCTTTGGTCTGCAGAGCAGTTGTGTCCCACTTTGCAAACACACAAATACGATCCAGTCTACTTTTCTGTAGTCCCGTCCTTCAGAGCAGGAATGTCTTTGATGTGAGTAAGTCATTCCTTATGGTTGTTCGGGACAGGGCTGGGGTCAGCGGGACGGAGCACTGCTGTCCATTTGCACTCGGCAGTGTTGATTATGGTTTTTGATTTACAGCTGTTGTGAGGGATCATTGTGTTCTGTAGTCTTCCTGATTTCAGGTTTGCAGCAGTCACTTATACTTACAATCAAATACAGGGAGGAAAACACCCAGTGCAATCTGATATGCGACTCAAATGCATCTGTGTGCTTTTATACTGCAAGTATGGGAGCTGTGACCAAAGACTTTTTAAAAGACTAAAACATTGAACCATTTTGTGTGTGTTTGCACACTATATATGTATCTGTTTAATAGATCTATCTATCTATCTATCTATCTTTAGAAATATATATGTACTGTATATATATATATATATATATATATATATATATATATATACATACTTACTATAATGTTTATTATTATATAAATAATAATAAAAATTAGAATCAAATGAATAAAAATAGATTATATATGAACTGTATATGCCGTATTTGTATAATTTAAATAATAATGTATTTCTAAATTATAAAATTGCATTCATGCTTTAGCATGATTATGCTAGTCTACCAGCTAAATTAGTAACAGGCTAACTAGCCAGGACCAGAGCGGAATTTCAACAGGGTTTGTATATTTTGGCCTGTATTTTTTTTTTGTACTTTCTCTCATGAAAATAATAGTATATTTTGGCTATACTGTAAATCCAGTAAATGAAATATAAAGAAGATTGCACATTTGAGATTTCATTTCACAAATAGATTAAGAAGATTAAGGCAGGAACTCATTCCTCTGTCCGCCATGACAGCAGTTTATGTGTTTGCATCATTTTTTCACCTGTCTACATATGAATAATTTAGTCACACATTATCTGCAGTGCAAACATGGAGAATAAAAGCAATGTTTATACATGCACGATGGTGGTTTCAGAGTCACATTAAGCAATCACTACCTCACTGCAGAAGCTGTCAGTATGTCATTGCAGCAGCCAGCTCCATTACTGCTAAGAGACCACAGTGCGTGTCTTGGTGCAAGTTTACTTTGTTTTCTACAGGTTTCTGAAGTGTATTGTGTGTTTGAGTTCTCAGAAGACCCACTGAAGGCTGGTTTAATGTTACACTGTTGGCCCAAAGAAAGTTTCATGCCTCCATTTCTAAAGTGATTATGAAAATACAGTGAATTTAATACTGATATTGAGCTCCACTCAGTTCCCTTTGACATTTCCTTCTATTTTCTGTTTCAGTGGTCGAGGGTGTCAGCATCTGCAGAATCTCATAATGTTACATGCTAGGAAGGATATGTACAGGTGTCCCAGTTTACATATAATGTAAATTTTTAATATAAAATGATATTGTTTACCAGCATTTAACATATAAAATATACACTCTAAATAAATCCATAAAAATAGGTGATAAAGTACTGTGCTGTATTAAAATGAAGGAATTTTCTGTAATGATATTTTTAAACAGGTGTTTTACCTTTGAATTTTTTCCACTTTTATTCAGCAGCCAAGGTAACATTAAATTGACTTTCCACAGAAATATTAAGCAGCAAAAACTGGTAAAAACATTATTCATGTGATGCTGAAGAGTGGAGTACTGGCTGCTGAAAATTCAGCTTTGTTTTTATTGTAATAAAATTGTAATAATATTTCACCATATTTGTCACGAATCCTGTCCATGGACTTCCGTCCGATTGCCACCAGAGGTCACCCTTTCCGATTACATTGACTCTCACACTACACAAACTGTTACGTCACCCTGGACTACATTTCCCATGCTCCACTGCACTAATCACAAGCTCACCTGAAACCAATCACACACACTACATAAGCCACACTCAAACCATTACAGACTGCCGAGTATTGTTTGCATGTATCTCTCTTCTAGTGATAGCAACATTACGGAGCCAGTTTTCAGTCATAGTTTCCTGTTCTTGTTCCTAGTTCTAGTCTTAGTTTAGTCACGTCGTGTTGCCTGATTGCCTGTTTCTTGATCACCTGGCTGTCTTGGATTATTCTCTTGTTTTGTCATTTGGACTCTGTTTGCCCCTTGCCTGGATTATTGCATGTTTTTGATTACCCGTTTGCCTCGCCCCCTGGATTACGTTTGCCATTGTTTGATCCACGCCTGTATATGGATTACTCTTTGTCTTGCCTTGTCTATATCTGTTTGCTGGTGTCTGACCCAAGCCTGTTTTGACCATGTTTGAAAATAAAGCTTTGCAGATAGATCCGCATGTCTCTCGTCTCGTTCGCCCGTTACAGTATTACTGTTTATTGTATTTTACTCAAATAAATGCAGCCTTGGTGAGCATAACAGACTTCTTTCAAAAATACTTGAAAAATCCGAAATATTCCTGACTGGCAGTGTATACGTCTCAAATTATTTTTTGGCCTACCCAAAAAAATGTGTTTGTTAATGTAAGATAAGTGGCCTGCCACTAGAGGCAAAAACTCTGAATTCACATTATTTTCTCAATTTATCTCTGAAAGTATTTGATTTTACACCATAAGAATAAAAGTAAAATTACATTTCAGAAAAATGTATTCATTCAAAATGCCTGACTAATTTGGAATGACAAAAGAAGATTTTTGTGTCCAGATGATGTAGTTTCGGCTTAATGAGGCCACATATAACCAGCCAAACCTTAACCCTGCTGTGAATCATGTTTTATAATGATCTGGCTTGGACAAGAAGAGTAGAGAAACGTTGAGTTGACCGAGTCAATCATTGACTTGACTGCTTGCATCCAGACACTAACTGAGATTAATGATATTTGGGAAGTGGTTTGGAGTTCTTATGACTCACTTCATGCTCCAGACTCTTACTCCTTGAAAGATGTTTAGAGCTCTTCTGCCCACCTCTTCCAAACGCCTACAGTAGGAGATGTTGGTGGGCCCATTGGGCCCAAGCGAGTGAATTCGTTCCAGGTTTAGTGTTGTTGTGCTGGCTGGGATTTTGTTTTGCTACTACGGATGCTCCTGTATGACCATGTAAACCATATGAAACCCACTGCTGTTGAATTTTTTTTAAAGGGCATACAGGTCCAGTTGTGTTCGATTAAGCTCTGCTAAATGTTTGAGAATGACCTGGATATTGGAAAACATGCATAGATCTAAAGTTTTTCTTTGATGTTACAAGACCAGCTGGAAGACAATGCGGCTTACATTAGTGAACTATTACTGTTTGTGCTTATGTTCTGGTTAAAATGTTAAAAACATAAAGTCATAACTAATTGCGCTAGCCAAAATGACCGTCTTTATTAATACATGTTCCTGGTCTTATTGTGAGTGATTTATCAGTGCATGTTATATGCAGTCGAAATGTTTTTCTTATATTTTCAAAATTTCTTCTGATAATCGAGCAATTCCAGTTGGATAAAACCAAGTACACATTGCACATTTGTTTTTTTAGTTTAATGTCTGCTTTTAGTTGGAAATACATTGCATTACAGCATGGTCACATTTCAGCACATTTCTGCAGGAGAAAAGGTCCATTTTAAGATTAAGTGAAAGTAAATCACTTTCAAACCAAGCAGCTTCTGTTGGTCAGTGCAGCAAAGTTATGATAAATTACTTGTTTAAATGCCTGTGTCTAGTTGTTATTATTTATATACTATTATAGTATTTATTTAATATTTTGCATTAGCTTTATTTTTTCCGTTTTAATTATAGTTTGAGATTTAGTAATTGTACGTGCTCATGTCATTTGTAATATTAATTATTATTTTTTATGCATTTATTTTTTGAATGACTTTTTTTCTCGCAGTGTTATTTTAGTATGATTTAAATACTATTTATTAATAAAATTGAATTTGCTTTTATATTTTCAGTTTTCATTTTAATTTTAGTTTAAGTTTTAGTTATTTTGCTATGTGCTTGTGTCATTTTATTATTATTTTTATTTTTTCTCATTATTTGTGAGCATTACATGTGCATGTTACAAAGGAATGTTCAGTTAGCCCTCTTATTTTTCCATCACTCTCTAACAATAAACGCTGAATATTTATTTGTCTGGCATAGTCAGAAATCCATTGCATTAAGTTGAGGTCACATTAGCTTAATTTCAGTGGCAAAATGTCCATTTTATATGATCAGTAGTGCAGCTCACACAGAAATGACTTGCAAACCAAACAGTTTTCTATTGGTCAACACAACGAATCTGCGTTACTATCTTGAAACCATTGCAAAACCGGTGCAGGAAAATTTTCCCCCTCACACAAAGTGATATTCTAAGAATCACCCAGTCGCTTGGATTTCTATTCAAATGCCAGGATTTTGTCTGCAAAACTTTTGCCGGACAACAGTAAATATGACCACATACTTTACAGAAGTAAAATGGGTTAGATAATGAAATTATCTTCATTTCTCATCAATTAGTGATGTGCAATGAATTGTAAATGTATTTGATTCATTAATTAGAATATCATATACAGGTGCATCTCAATAAATTAGAATGTCGTGGAAAAGTTCATTTATTTCAGTAATTCAACTCATATTGTGAAACTCGTGTATTAAATAAATTCAATGCACACAGACTGAAGTAGTTTAAGTCTTTGGTTCTTTTAATTGTGATGATTTTGGCTCACATTGAACAAAAACCCACCAATTCACTATCTCAACAAATTAGAATATGGTGACATGCCAATCAGCTAATCAACTCAAAACACCTGCAAAGGTTTCCTGAGCCTTCAAAATGGTCTCTCAGTTTGGTTCACTAGGCTACACAATCATGGGGAAGACTGCTGATCTGACAGTTGTCCAGAAGACAATCATTGACACCCTTCACAAGGAGGGTAAGCCACAAACATTCATTGCCAAAGAAGCTGGCTGTTCACAGAGTGCTGTATCCAAAGGAGCCCCTACCAAGTATTGAGTACATGTACAGTAAAT
>NW_015552546.1:2108268-2134988 GCF_001515605.1 Sinocyclocheilus anshuiensis
TACCACCTCAGCAGTGCCACAAACTGATCACCTCCATGCCACGCCGAATTGAGGCAGTAATTAAAGCAAAAGGAGCCCCTACCAAGTATTGAGTACATGTACAGTAAATGAACATACTTTCCAGAAGGCCAACAATTCACTAAAAATGTTTTTTTTATTGGTCTTATGAAGTATTCTAATTTGTTGAGATAGTGAATTGGTGTGTTTTTGTTAAATGTGAGCCAAAATCATCACAATTAAAAGAACCAATGACTTAAACTACTTCAGTCTGTGTGCATTGAATTTATTTAATACACAAGTTTCACAATTTGATTTGAATTACTGAAATAAATGAACTTTTCCACGACATTCTAATTTATTGAGATGCACCTGTAATACATTTTCTCAAAATATCTTAACCTTTATGTTTTTGAATTCTGAGCTTTGAATTGCTAGTCTAATCTAATCTAGTGATAGGAAAAATGGGTAAGTATGAAAAATATTTCTTTGCAAAATAAGAAGGACTGAGACAGAGACACGGCGGAGCGACCGCTGTAGGTTCTGCTAATGGGCCCCAAAAATATGTTCAAGGACATAAAGCTGTCTCTTGCTCAGTCACTCCAACCACTAACAAGGCCCCTGTGCACCGTCCCCATTGCCTCCACCGTGAGTCACTAGCTTCTCTCATGTGGTGCATCAGCACTCGACTCTTTCACTCTGCTTCACTCTTTGGTGTAAGCGTGTCGCGCTGATGAGCGGAGACTAGTTTGATCTTTTATGCAGACTTCTGAGATGCTTTGGAATGGAGGCTTATGTCTGTGTAGTTGCTGTAAGCACACGTCTCGGGTGTTTTGTTCCTGACATTGTCTGCATGGCCTCCGATCATTTAAGGTCCATAGTGCAATTTTTGGAGTTACAATGCACAGGTTTTTGTCAGTCCACTGGTAAACAAATCCATGGTTTCTAGTTCCCAGACTGTTCTCATCACTTTCGAGGAAGGACTTAGTCACTGGAGGTTTTTGTAATTGTAATGGAATCTTTGGAGGATGTTTAAGAGGCAGCTTCACTCAAAAATGAAAATTCTGTCATTTCCCGCCATCATGTCGTTGTAAATCTGCGTGAATTTATTTCTTGTGTTAAACACCAAACACAAGATATTCATTTTTGGGGTGGATTATTCTTTTAAGGGTTTGGTTTTAAACACTTGTTCACATTTAAATTTATGCATTTAGCAGATGCTTTTAATCAAAGAAATTTATGATAGAAGCACACAAGCAATTCACATTTGTGACCCTGGAACACAAAAGCAGTCTTAAGTCGCTGGGGTATATTTGTAGCAATAGCCAAAAAAAACTTTGTATGGGTCAAAATGATCTATTTTTCTTTTATGCCAAAAATCATTAGGATATTAAGTAAAGATCATGTTCCATGAAGATATTTTGTAAATTTCCTACTGTAAATATATTAAAACGTCAGTTTTGATTAGTAATATGCATTGCTAAGAACTTCATCTGGACAACCTTAAAGGTGATTTTCTCAGTATTTTGATTTTTTTGCACCCTCAGATTCCAGATTTTTACAGTAAATAG
Organism: Sinocyclocheilus anshuiensis; assembly: GCF_001515605.1. Taxonomy (NCBI): domain Eukaryota; kingdom Metazoa; phylum Chordata; class Actinopteri; order Cypriniformes; family Cyprinidae; genus Sinocyclocheilus; species Sinocyclocheilus anshuiensis. The sequence continues at coordinate 2,109,837 of NW_015552546.1, forward strand.
TTGTATCTCGGCCAAATATTGTCCTAACAAACCATACATCAATGGAAAGCTTATTTATTCAGCTTTCAGATGATGTATAAATCTCAATTTCAAAAAATTGACCCTTATGACTGGTTTTGTGGTCCAGGGTCACATTTAGAAGATACTGAATATTGAATATAATTTTGGATTTACTCGTCTCTAAATCCTGCAAAAAAGAAAGAACATGCAGGGTTATTAAAATAGAGCTAAAACCATAATAAACATTTCCGTTACTTGAAATAAAATAAACATTAACTGAAGTAAAGTATATAAGTAAAGTATTTTTTTTTTTAAATCTAACCTTGTTTTATTTCAGCTAGTTACCTAGGCCACATTTCTCATTTTCATTTAGTTTAACTTGATGCACTAAAATAACTCAACTAAAACTGATACAGATAGATTTCAAGAAAACAGTAACAAATGACAATAAAATAACACAATAAAATTACTAAACATTTAACTAAATAAAATGAAAATGCAAAATTGGAAAACTTTGACAAAAATGTAAAATTGAATTGAAATAAAAACTAATATCTCAGTGATACTAAAATAAGTAACATCAGTGATGTCTATTATATCTGGGTAAATTATCAGTATGTATGTGATTTGAAATCCGGTGTCTTTGCTTATGGATGATCAGATCTGAGCAATAGAACTTTTGAGCCAGTCACCTGAGACATAAATGTCATTTGATTAATTAACTGTCGGTGCAGGAAAATTATGTCAAAATATGTCAGTGGCAAAACATCTAATATAATGAAATGTTATATTTATGTTGTATTTATCTGTTGCTTGGGGAAAAAAAAGATAATAAATGATAAATTACTATCTTGAATGCCTGTTGTGGTGTTATTTAGAATGATTTATATATTATTATTTTAATATTTATTTTGGATTAGCTTTTATTTTTATATTTAGAGTGTTAATTGTATGTGTAGCTACTTTGTAGTATTTTTGTGATGTGCTTATGTCATTTTTTTTTTTTTTTTTTTTTTATTAAAAAAAATCAGTTTTAGTTGTATTCATTTCAGTGCTTCAACTAATTTGTAAGGCTACATTTCTCATTTTTGTTTTTCATCTAATATTTATATTTTATTTTATTTCAGCTTAATTATTTCAGTTTTAGTTAGCAACACTGTTGCTGTTGAATAAGATGCAGTGTGGGCCTTATGTTATGCCAGTAGTAAATGAGTCAGTCTACTGTACATAGGATTAGAGATGTTGGTGCTCAAAATAACTACATATGGAATCTGTTCAAGATTGGATATAACAAACCATACAGTTTACAGCTGCAGATGGCTAAATATGACTCATATAAAAACTCATTATATTAAGCCTGGTTGTTTTATTTCAGTAGCCTTTCAGTCGGTTCAAACTTGGTTTTACAAAACAGCAGTCCAGCCCTGTTGTCGCCAAAGAGCAAATTTACCAGACGGATTCTATTCAGACTTCTGACATTCTTAAATGACATGGCTCCAGTAAATGGGTCCTCTGGAGAAGGGCTGCATACTTTCATTCGATGCTTCGTCATTTAAATGTGAGTATTTTCTGATATGTAAATATTTAAGTTGTCGTGGTGCCAGTCAATCCAGGTCATAATCCTAAAGCCTTTGCTTCGAAGTTTGAAATCAACCACATATTATTTCCATCTGTTTGCACACATTTTGCATGCTACACTGAGATAAATTTGGCATAAAAACAATTTTCACTCAGAAATTGCTAGTAAATTTCACAAATAACTACAAGGAAACAGCGAATCAAACATGGATCTTGTTTTGTCTGTCTCTGACAAAAATCTCCCATCTTTTCCTTTTTCTTTCCTGTTTCTTATCCCTCCCTCTTTTCTCATCCTCCATTTGTTCTCCTCACTGCAGCGATCGTTGTCTGTGTCCAAATTGTTTAATTTGGATGTCACTTGCCCGTTGGCTCTGTGGTAATGGATTCAACACTGTAACATCTCATAAGCTTTGATGAAAGTCTTTTTTTTAGTATGAAACAAAGCAGGAGATTGTTCAGGCTTAATCTTTTGTTGAACATACTCATTAATGTGAGTCCTTTAATGTGTTTCCCACAGCAAAAAAAGATTCCTTCCTACAGCACAACAGTAGCTACAGTGGTACAGTATATATTTATACATATTTATATTTTCTGTAGCACCAGTGGCAATTCTGGCTCACTTGTTACCCGCTACAAACATATGAAGTGCATGATGCCTCTGTCCTCGTTTGACTTTAAATGGCCTGAACTTGTAGCATAACATCCATGAGATCACATTCTTGTTTCATCTCTTTTAGAAACGTCTGGATTCACATTCATGTAGACATTTATGGCCTTTTCATCATTGCCTATGGATCTGCTTTGGTAAAACACTCAACACATCCTGCATTGTATGAGAAACATACGAATTACGGGACAAGCCATTAAATCCAGTCAAATCAAAAGCATTCGGTCCACCCCTTTATAGCATATCCTCAGCGCATTACCGAAATAAACAGAGATCAGATGAATGCAAAGTGTTTAAAGGTCGAAATTCCCATGTTAGTCATGCCATCTAAGCAGATAAATCCGCTTGCCTGTGCTAAACGTGTGTCTGAGCTTTTGAAGGCCAAGGTTGCGGTTAGAGCAGAAAATGCACGGTATGCATGCTTAAATATGGCGCAGCTGTGAATGGAGCTACTTTTCGGTTGCCCAACATTAATACGCTGGTCAGCATTGGCACAGTCTGTGAGTGACAGTCTGCAGGTTTGATGGACGGGCGCTGATTTACTGAAGGTGCTAAAATGCTGGACACTTTTATTTGGAATTTTATTGGAATATTTTTTGTGTTGTGTCATAGGGCCAGGAACAAATGAAAGAAGAACCACGAACAGGAGAATTAGAGCAGTCAGTCAAACTTCAGTGAAGACCATATGTCTAATGGAGTCTCGATCTCTGCAGCTCTGAATATACCTGTGTAACAATGTTATGGCTCAGACGTTCCTCTTTGACACTTGATGGGCTTCTTGGTAGAATCAATTATGTCTCAGATGTTTCTCTTAAAAGTCCTTAAGGAGCCCTTAGGACACAAATGGAGACAATTGTTGACATACAGTCTAAAATGAATGTGGATAACAGCTCAGATCATATGCTCTTGGATGAATCTGAGGAGAAATGTTTGAGTTCATGTGAGATCTATGACTTTTGATTGCAAACTTCAGGATCTTGGCAAATCTGAGCACAGTTTGAGACAGTTCAGATCTACTTTCAAACTCTAGACGAGACATGCGAGAATACAGGAATTTTTTTCTACAAGAAAGCGCCATGAATTTGCTTTGAGAAACAGCTGCAATATTAAATATTTCATTTGTGATTATTAATAGCACAATTAGAATATATATTTGCCCACTTCTTCTCTTATTTCATTCTCCTTTTTTGTTTCTTAGTTGATATGCTCACGTTAGTTCCTCCCTGTCTGTAGTTCTTCTGAGGCCAGACTGTGGTCACTACACAGCTGGCATGTGCCTGAGAATCGAGATTCACTAAAGATTTCATAAAAATATATTCTGCTCTTAATTTATCTCTTCTGCGCACATCTGACTCACATAAAGCACTAAACTAAACCGAAGGTTATGCTCTCGTCATAAACGCCAATTCAAGTCATTGTTTCCAACTTTTTTGAGTTTAGGATGCCAGTTGATAATCAGATAGACGGATGGATGAACGGATTATAAAAGATGGATGGATGGATGGGTAGGTTGTTGAGTGGATGGACAATGGGTGAGTCAGTGGATAGATAGATAGATAGATAGATAGATAGATAGATAGATAGATAGATAGATAGATAGATAGATAGAGAAAAGTATAATAGATAGATAGATAGATAGATAGATAGATAGATAGATAGATAGATAGAGAAAAGTATACATTTCTTTTTTTTAATCTTACTAACCGCAAACATTTAAATTCCGATTCTTTTTGGAGTCTCTTAAAAGCATGAAATGCAGTTTTCTGTCTCTGCCACCCAGATGGGGGAAGTCGTGGCCTAATGGTTAGAGAGTCGGACTCGTAACCCAAAGGTTGCGAGTTCGAGTCTCCGGTCCGGTAGAAATTGTAGGTGGGGGAGTGAATGTACAGCGCTCTCTCCCACCTTCAATACCACGACTGAGGTGCCCTTGAGCAAGGCACCGAACCCCCAACTGCTCCCCGGGCGCCGCAGCATAAATGGCTGCCCACTGCTCCGGGTGTGTGTTCACGGTGTGTGTGTGTTCACTGCTGTGTGTGTGCACTTAGGATGGGTTAAATGCAGAGCACTATTTCCTAGTATGGGTAACCATGCTTGGCCACATGTCACATGTCACTTCACTTAGATGAGCAACAGCCACTGATGAATGGGAATGACAGGCATTATAGACCTCCTTGGTTGCAGCACCCAAACAAACAGAGCAATGCTGAGAGTGTGACAGCGCTGCAGTGTTTACACTCTTCCAGGAAATCAAACTACCAATGTCTTACTGTCAGTAGTCTCTAAGAGAATAAAATATTTAACATAACAATGCTTTAATCTGAGTGAAGTCAACTGCTTCTCATTGACTGCATGTTGGCTTTTGTTTCAGATGGCCTCGATGTTTTGATGCTCCTGGGACTGAAGTTCGCTGGCAGCTGCTGTGGGAAGCGATTATGGGGAAAATCTGAGCTTGATTCAATTAAGACCAAAATGACCTGTCCATTGCTGTCTCTGTGATTTAAGAGAGAGTTTATGACAACAAGAACTTGTGTTTTTGATTTGTATCAGATTTTCCACTCTTAACAAGTCCCCATTGATAGTCAAAAACCTTTGTCAGCAAACTAATGGACAACAACAAAACACTTAAATGTATAAAAGTTTTGTTGCATTATATTCATGCTCTGGGATTCGGACTTGGTAGTGCTTCTATCAGGCCTCCAATTTGTTCAATTAGTCAGTGAAAATATCCTAAAAAAAAATCCATTCGTTTCTCATCATGATATTGAATTGTAAAACATTCTATTTCTCCGTTTTTTTGGGGGGGGGGTCTTCCTGGTTTCAGGCCTGTCTTTTTTCTTATATTCAGTTTTTTGTCAAGCATTCGCAATTACTGTTGTTTTTCAAAAAACATGATGCATGCTTAAAAATAATAATTATTATGTATAGTTGATAATAGCCCTGGATCAAACCTCTTCCAGCTTTAAAGATTTGTTTTGTTCCCAATTTGATTTTAGAGCACTTCAAGTTCTCCAGAGCATTTTCCCACAAGAGTGATTTCACCATTTCTGTTTTCGAGATAGCTAGTGTTTATGACATGTTATGATTACTGCAGCTGAATTTTATCTTCACTTGCCTTTGGTCCGATTCAAAGCAACATCTTCTGGATCTGTTCTTCTCTCTTGTTTTGTCTTTTCAGTGTGAAGCTCTTCAACCATCTTGCGAACCCTTTGAATCCAAAACCGCCAAACACATCCGGGTGTTCTGGGATGATGTGAACTGTGGATGATAACAACCAGATAACCCAAGCTGAACAAAGAGCTGATTATGTCTTTAATCAGCACTTTCACTCACTCGCTCTAATAAAAGAAACACAAATAAACACGATTGCACCAACAAATGCACAAACACTGATGAACATACAAACACATGGACGCAGTCGCTAACAAACACACTTCAGATGTCATAATCACTATTTGTTAATGTAGTTCATCATTCGATGTTTATGTAATGATTGGATTGAGATTGATAGTTTTAGAAAACAGGGTGTTGTTGAATGAAGCAAGAGGGGCTCTGGTGTGTTTCAAGTCTATGAGCACATCTCCACTGACAAACAATCACGATTCTTTCACCAGCGATCTCTATTCATCTCATTATGGCGAGCACTAGCAAAGCGTTTAAGGATGTGTGCATCCGTGTTGACGGGTTGGTTTAGACCCTGGTACCTTGGGTTCCACTTAACTAGTGTGTCTCTGTCGACACACTCTGGAAGCATCGCACCCCTCACTATTGAGGGTTATTGTGAGTATGGTGCTTTCTTTCGAGCTAATCTGAGACGATTTCAATGCTTTTGCATGCTACCTCAAAACTTCATTAGCTTAGCAACATGCTAAATCCATGCAAAGTCTATTGAATCAATAGAGATTATTGAAGCAAACATGTCTTTTGAAGTTCAAGCATGTCTTTTCTGAATATAAGTAGACAAGAAAATATCAGACTTGTGAATAAAACTCAGCCTGTTTCCCATTATGGTGAAATATGTGAGAAAAAAAAAACTTAAAATAAGTCTTTGAGCTGTCAAATATAAAGATTAATTACAGAAATTATCTTTGCCTATACCGGAATTGTCAACAAAAGAGGTATAAGACCATTTCTGTTAGCCATAACAGTCATTATTCTTGGCGTAGCGGCATAGAGGCACTAACAAAACTGACAGCGCTGATGATCTAAATGGGAAGTCCAGCTATCCTTTGTGAGTACAAATAAAAACATCCTCATATAGAAGCCTCTCTGCTAATCAATATCGTATTGTGATAACTACCTGCCAAAATAAAGCACAACTACCATCCAAGCCATCCATCTTTTTTGACTTCTTAGCAGGGATGTTTTGCTGTCTGTAATTTGTGGCTCGCCCAAGAAAAATAAAAACCTCTTTGTTGCATTAAAAGTCCATTTGTGTTCAGTGCTGAGTGTATTGAGTTTAAAAGTCCAGTAACACTAAACCAGATCCAGGAGTCGGCCTGAATGAAACTTATGACAGCAAGTGCAGTGTGGTCACTGTGACAGCACCACCACAGCTGTAGCTAATAGTGTCCTACAGTAACATTAGGATGAGAGCAGGAGATCTGCATCGTTCTGCATAACAAGTCTGGGCTAAATAACAGCTGTCGTGAAGAGCCAAATACAGGTCACCCCATCCGTCCACTTTTATGGAGCACCCAAGGACACATTCACAACTGCAGGTCTTCATTGATGCTTCGGCCTCTAATCAAAACCATAACATATCCCGTCTCCTTTTCCGGCCCTTTACATGTCCCATTCACATCTGCACGGCTGGAAATATGCAATCAATTGCTTCGATAAACTCCAGTGACCCCCTTTGCCCACCCTGCACACCCCGCATACACAAACACACAGTTTTGTGCAGTAAATGAATCACGTGTGTTGGGACAGCTGGATGATGAGGCAATAGTGAGATGTTTATTGGTGTCAGAGGTTTTGATACACCCCAGCATGCACCCAAAACAACAACGTTTAACCTCGTTTCACCTGCAGTCACGTGTATGCCAAACGCACTGATTAAATTGGTATACATTAACATTTAATGGCTTGGGGTCAGTGTTTTTGTAAGAGGTCTGATTATGCTGATTATGGTTGCATTCACTTGACGATAAAAACAGTAATATTGTGAACAGGGCCGTCCTTAGGGGGGTGCAACTGGTGCAGTCGCACCTGGCCCCGCGGTTGAGGGGAGCCCCGCTCCCTACCTCGCACCAGGCCCCGCATCAGCTAAGGACGGTCCTGATTGTGAAATATTCATACCATTTTCAAATTTAATATATTTTGAAATGTAAATTATTCCTGTGATGCACAGCTGAATTTTCAGCATCATTACGCCAGTCTTCAGTGTCACATGATCCTTCAGAAATCCTCTCATATGCTGATTTGCTGCTTAGGGAATATTTATGCTTAATATTAATGTTGAAAACAGCTTATTTTTTGTGGAAACTATAATAATTTTTTTTTAATTATTCTCTGATGAATAGAAGTTCAAAAGAACAGCATTTATTCGAAATCTTCTGTAACCTTGTAAATGTCTTTATTGTCATTTTTGATCAATTTAATGCATCCTTGCTGAATAAAAGTATTTCTTTCATTTTAAAAAATCTTACTGACCCCAAATTTCCAATAGTAGTATAAGGCAAGGCAAGCATGAGGTATTACTTAAGTTTTATGTTGGTTATTATGTTACTGCCAACCCACATAAATTAAGGTTTAAAAATTCAGTCAAGTTTCTGTTTGTTCTGTTTTTGCCCTCAAATTTCATTTAAAAAAATCATATTTGGGCTCGGCACTGTTTCAGAGAGCTTGTCAGGATAATGTTGCTTTGATTTGCATGTATTCTGTGGGAAGAATTAATCTTGTGCTCACAGTTGATTACTGTCAATATGATGTTAGGACGGGTTGGCAACCATTGGCATGCAAACTAACAGAGATTAATATTATGTATTTATTTAATTTAGATGTTTACTTGAGGAATATTGAAGTGATTTACCCAAAAACATTGTCATACAGCCTGTTTTGTTCAGCGGGAAGCAAGAAGTTCTGCATGGTTAAGATGGATGCTGCAGTTTGTGATGCACTTTTTTTTTTTTTGACTAAAACCTTTCATAGAACAAAATGTTCAGATATGCACATGCTCAGATGTGAGATTTCACATGCATTTTTTGTAAACTTGTCACTAAATTGCTTGTATTCACTGCAGGCTTTGATGCTTATCTGAATAGGTCAATAAAAATATCCAAGTTTTAAAAAATGAACTGTATAGCATGCCAGAGACTTTTTTTGTCAGTTTTTCATTTCACCACCCAGATTAGTGGAGTAGAAAAGATTGCTCTACAAGCAATTGTGACAAGATTACAAGAAATACATGTGAAATCTCACATCTGAACATGCGTGTCTGTGGCTTTACTGTAGATATTATAGAGATTAAGGTAACATTTCAAAATGACACTATATGTGAAAACTGAGAGATTGCAAAAAAAAGAGTAAAAACTCTCAACACACAACAATAAAAAAAGATTTTTGTCTTGTTTTGTTTTTTCAGTACAAATATCAAAACATTTTTAAATCAAGATACATTTACTTCAGAATCAAAATGACATATATTCATTCTTTTTTTTTTCTTTTTTGAAAAAGTGTGAATTCTGATGTGAGTTTAGGGCTTAAAACAAGAGAAAAATATCAGCCAATAGCGTAAGAAAAATTATCTTGATTTTGTATATTGATTTCAGAATGTTACTATATATATATAAGACATTTGTACTGGAAAAGTCTTTTTTTTTTTTTTTTTGCTGGTCTAGTTAGTGAACAGCTGGTGTCTTGATGGTTAAGCTAGTTAAAAAGTTTAAAGGGAATGTCATCCAAAACACAACATATGCTGGTGATCAACCGTAATGGTCTTTTCAAAGTAGTTTATCTTGATTATAACTCATATGAGACCGTTTAAAATGACAAAATCTGAAGGAAAGCTTTTCTAGAATGAATTAAAAAACATTTTGTTCCCCTCTAAAGTTTCTGTGGTTCCGAAGAAAAGCTGCAAATTAAACAAAACAAACAACCTCATAGGTTACAACGCTGATCTGCTAAAGCTTGACAAACATAAGCATGTTTACATGAGCTGCAGGCGCCTGTTGACAATGGCTTCTTTCCTTTAGTATTATATTTATGACCAACCCATTTGAAGTCTCCTGGTTGGCTCGTTTCTTCAGACTTTGGCTGGTCGACGTTGGCCACTGGCCAATAGCAGCTGGTGAGTCATCCGCTAACAGCAGAGTGTGGTTCCTGATGCGATTCGAGCCAGAGCGAGTTGGATCTCACATCTGGTTCTGATGTTCCCGTCTACCTCACCCTGCAGACAGAACCGAATCTGGCTCAGCGGATGACTAACGGCACAAAGTGCTCATTACACTCCTTGCTGAACATCAAACTCATTTTAGACTGCAGAACAACGGCCTTTGCTTTCTCCTCTCCCACATCATCAAGAAACAGGAGTCCGTTGGATGACAAACACTCTCCAGTCCTCACCTCTGGCGCTTTGAGAGTTGGTCCAAAACCTGGTCCAGTGCCGGATAATTGGCCGGTTTTCTTCCTCATTCCCTCACACATCTAGTTCTGTTTTTCTCTTCTGTCAATTCTACTTTCTCAATGAGTGTGTCAGATTAATGCAAAGCATCTTACATTTACATTTACATTTAGTCATTTAGCAGACGCTTTTATCCAAAGCGACTTACAATTGGGGGATACAAGACATTTATTGCAGATCCAGTCTGTTTTGTTTTAGAATCCAGATCACTAAATGCGATACAGACTTTACCCTGAAGCATGCAAAATTATGCAAACTATATAGTGAATTTTCTCCTAAGCATCCTACACTCTTAAAGGGGTCATATGATGCGATTTCAAGTTTTCCTTTCTCTTTGGAGTGTTACAAGCTGTTCGTGAATGTGAAGACGCTGTGTGTTTGCGAAAGCGAAAATACTTTGTTTGGCCTTCCAAAACAAGACACGACTAGAAATCAGTAGTTAAGTTGTATTTACAACACTGTTCCAGAACAGTAAAAATTGCCACTGACGATTCAAACATGAGTTTTGAGCAGTGTAGAGTACCACTTGTTGTTCGTCATTTCTCCGATCACAAATGCAGACATGGTTTTATGTTTATGCGGCGCGATGCTAATCATGCAGACTTAAAAAGGGTTCTTCCCAAATTCCATCAGCACATCAAATGTGCAACAAGGGGGGAAAACATCTTGGACAACGTGTACTCAAATGTCAAGAAAGGCTACAGGTCAATTCCACTGCCTCATTTAGGACAGTCAGACCACCTTTCGGTGTTTTTAATCCCAGCATACACCCCTTTAAGAAGGAAAACTCCCACCACTACCAAGATTGTGAAAAAATGGCCAGAAGGAGCCTCTTCTCAGCTCCAAGACTGCTTCGAAAGAACCTATTGGGATGTCTTTGATAATCAGGATTTGGAAGAGTACACATCAACAGTATTCTGCTACATTAAGAATTGTGTCGACAATGTCACTGTCGACAAACGCATCCGGGAGTATGTCATGATCTATAGTGTCGAACGCAGCACTAAGATCAAGTAAAACTAGCAATGAGATGCAGCCTTGGTCTGAAGCAAGAAGCAAGTAAATTGTAATTTTAACAAGTGCAGTTTCTGTGCTATGATGGGGCCTGAAACCTGACTGAAATTTGTCATAGAGATCTTTTTTTTTGCAGGAAGGAGCACAATTGAGCAGATACAACTTTTTCTAAAATTTATTTTCTATTAGTTTGTGGATATGCTAGGACCTGGGAGCTTTTAGAGCCTGCCTATAGCTGTACATACTGTTTTTCCACACAATTCTAAAAACTTCCAAGTTAGTTTTTCTCCATTTGCGCTCAAGACTACGAGTTTTTTTCTTGAGAGAATGGGTATTACTGTTGTACCATGGCGCAGTATGTTTTTCTCTAACCTTTTTCCTCTAACCTCTAACCTAAATGCAAATGAGCTGCTGCTCCCCGCCCCCTTTTCCAGAATAGAGCTGCGCCATTACAGCTCGTACCTGCTAACGACATCTGTTTTGGTTCTGATTATCATGTTTATCTCGCTGAAATCATGCGTTTTAAACCATATGAGTTTAAACTTCTGATATACGGTTTTCTGAGTGCACACATCTGAAACACACGGACAGAAAGCAGCTGTCACAGCATGTGAGTACTAAACTAAATTCTCATTCACACACAAGTTTACGTTAAAAACACACACGGGTTACAAAAACAGTCAGTTATGTCTGTGAAGGTAAACAGCTGGGAAATAAATTGCGTGTTTATTTTAGATCTGTGTGGCAGCAGCAATATACATTAAATAAATCAATAAATCCACTGCTCTCTTGTCTCCTCTGAGGGAATGACACTAAACAGTGTTCTGTGCTCGTCTCTGCAGCCAAAGACAGAACAGTTTGCATGTTTTGCTCAAACTTTCGCCATGGCATTAGAACTTGTAAACCGTTGTCGCTTAATCTTTTTCACGTTTCCTTGGTTGGTAGATGCACTGGGGACCTGATTATAGCACTTAAAACCTGGAAAAGTCAGATTTTCATGATATGTCACCTTTAAGTAACGAGTGAATGGACAACACCTGGTCAATTAACCCCTTCTTAGTCAACTGTCCAAATACTATTGAGCCTGAAAATGAAAATGGAAGTACTTTGCTTAAAATGGCTGTAACTCCTAAATGGTAAATGTCATATTTTCGTGGAGCCTCTTAAAATAAAGCTAAATGTCTGCACTTCAATCACATTTTGACTGTTTTAATTAAAATCCATTGTAGTGGTGTATAAAGGCAAAAGCACAAAAATACAAATACAAAATGAGCAAATAGGTCTTTATTAGGTCATGCGCATCTAAACTCTCATTTTCTTCAAAGTAAAACTGCAGTGACGGACAAAGGAAATAGGTTATAGTTTACATAGGCCTAAATCAGACATTGTAATGCGTGCACACGTGAAAAGTTTCTCGTGAGCACCATTTTTTATTTTTGCAAATGTCCCTTTAGGGGCTTCGTAATTGTCTGATGAATATGCTAACATAAAAAAAATGTTAGCTACCATAGCTAAAAATAAAGACTTTAGATGACATGAAACTGTGGTCAAAAGTCTATCAAAAATGTTGGGGTAGTTTGATGGGGGTGGTTGACCCCTGATTTGACCCCAGCTGCAAAGCAGAGATTTCCTGCAAAAAGCTGGCATTGAACAGAATTTTGTTTAAACGGGATGTTTATGCTAAAACAACACAGATAACATGTGAAAATAAATGACGCACTTCATTCTTTGTGAACCCCCTCCCTCTCGTTCAACTTTTACACTTATTTTATGTGGGAAAACGGGACATATCTGAGGTCTGTGCAGCACTTCCTGTGTGAGCTCTTATAACATTGGGGAACTGTAATAGCAGTTCATATGAAGATGATACTGCATATCTCAGGAGTAAAGGCCCATCACCTCTAGGACTTTTTATGATGTTACTGTCCAGGCTAGCCGGGTCATTAAAAACCACGTTTACAGTGGAAAAGTTGCCATGACGACACATGCTGTTGAAACATCTGTCAGCACTGTGTACATTTTTGAAAAAACAGATTCGCGTTTCAAACCAGTTCAGTGTTTTTGAGCTGAAACAACACAAATTCCTATGTGATTTTTCCCTTGAGTATCTTTCAAAAGTGTGCGGTATTATCTAAAAAGGATACATAAACTATATATTTTGTTTAGCATGAAGCATATATTAACACTCTACAGTCTGAGACGTTCTCAACATTAATTACATTAAACCAGATTTCCTCACAAATGAATCATGATTATATAACCTATTGGGAAACCAAAACACTAAAAAAAAGTACAATGCTATTTGGCTCAAAAAAAGACATTACAGCATGACAGACTGTTGGTCCGTGATGAAAGGACAAACTGTGAATCACCTTGATGAGTTACAGGCTCAGCAGATAAAGGTTGAGCAAAAGCATCCAAGAGGGACTGAACTCAAACCCACATGAGAGCTACAACTCATGGTGTCCTGAGCAAATGTGCTAACCATTGGCCATAACATTCATCATCCTTACATAAACATACTGTACATGCCACAAAACTGAAAATTTGCCATTGAAAAATAACCCTTTTATGTGCCTATATCTACCACAGATTGTCTTGTCAAGTATTCATTCTCTATTTAATTTTTATTTTATTTTGACTCTGTGCAGCTACTGTAAGCTGGAAATGCTTTGACAATACAAATGTGCATAATTTTTCATGCCCCTTAAGCAAACTAAACTGAAATTGAGAGAGAGAGAGCGAATCCACAGATGAGGACAAAACATTAAACGAACAACAGATGAGGTGGAAAATGAGGTGTAAAACAGCTGTGCTAAAAGAAAACAGCTGGAAAATGTGAAGATTAAAGACAGCGAGAGGGGGTGTAATCGGTAATATGCAATAGAATACTCTATTAAGTATTTTTAATGATGTAGAAGTGTACTGGAAACACATATATTCACGTTTACTACTAGGGTCGGTATATTTTTTCTTTTTCTTTTTTGAAAGAAGTCTTTTCTGTTCATCAAGACTGTATTTATTTGATCAAAATACAGTAAAACAGTAATAATTTGAAATATTGTTGCTATTTAAAATAACTGTTTTCTATTTGAATCTATTTCAAAAATTTAATTTATTCCTGTGGTGCAAAGCAAAATTTTCAGCATCATTACTCAGTGTCCTTCAGAAATCATTCTAATATTAATTAATATGCTAATATTAATATTCTAATAACAGTTGTGCTGCTTCATATTTCTGTGGAAACCCTGATTTTCAGGTTAGTATTGGGATACTTTGATGAATAGAAAATTCAAATGAACAGCCTTTATTTGAAATAGAAATCTTTTGTAACATTGTAAATGTCATTTTTGATCAATTTAATGCATCCTTGATGAATGAAAGTATTAATTTCCTTTTACAAGAAATTCTTACTGATAGCTGCCTTATACTTGTTTTAGCCAAATCTCTTTTACAGAGAAATGTAAAATGGGGTGGGGTTCCAAGATGACATACAAGGTAAGATAAATATTTTATTTAATAAATTAAATCAGTCCATCATTTCATACAGAAAAATATCAATGGAAATAGTTATGTGTAATTCATTATGTTACTTAGTTATCTAACTTAGCTACATGATTAGCATAGCAGCATGCCAAGAACAAACTCTACTGAAATCAATTTCAATTCCATTCCCTTGTGGTTTTAGTTGAGTATAATATTTGATTGATCAGGCTTTTATGGCTTATAGGATATAGTCAGAATATACAGCTCATACCCAAGGAGGAAAAAAACCCTCAGTTTTAATCAAAGGCCTAAATGAGCAAAAAAAATATGCAATTTGGTGCAGTTGCTGATATTACTATGTCCAGAAAGTAAGATAAAATTCTAATAAATTGTAATGTAAATCAATGAGATCTTTATAAATGATAGCAGACTGCTTGCATACACAGTATAAGTATCAGTTATCACTCTATATCTTCCAGTAATGTCTTAGTAAAATAGTAAGAGTAATATTTACTGTATATGATGCTTCCGACAGCTGTAGGCAGCATGGCAGCTCACTTGCTTTTGAAACAAAGAACAGGGCTGTGTAAAAAGACACAGTTTTGGCCCACACATCTCTCAAGCAGTGATGATGAACTGTGTGTGAGAAATGTGAGCAGTCATGGGAGTGCAGTCGCTATATGATTTGTTAATTTTGAATGTTTCTACTGTCTGAGGCTCGGCGTGGGGTGGTGCTGAGAGAGTGTGAGAGGCCGAATTTACTGCATCTCCTCCTGGCAAAGATGAAATGGATTAATAAGTGTGTCTTCCTTCCCCAACAGCTGCTTGAGGACGTGAGATTTACAGACCGAGAGAAAGAGACACGAGGAGGAAAATGGCATGAAAAGAGGGAGTCAATGGGAGATAAAAAGTTCACAATAAGAGAAAAGTTATCTCTTTCTTTATCTTCCAGTTCATACATCTTGTAGACTTTCTGATGTCCTACTGTTTACTTTCTTAATACACCTTTCTGGTCTTATTAAGAACTATTTCAGAGAAATAATCATTTATTTTGTCTCAAAATGTAGAACACCTCTGAAAAGGCTTTCCTTTTTGGCCAATGAAACACCCTCTTTTTAAGGTCCAATCAGGTACCAAAGAATAAAATAAAGTCCCGCCTTGCAATTTTTCTGCATTTGATTTTATTTCCTTAAGAACATTTTCATTCATAAAATTAACAAACATTGTCCTCATAGTTAACCTTGACATATAAGCATGACATTAAATAATAGTCAGAATTTTTTTTTTTTTTTTAATGGAACAGTTTATTGAACCTTTATGTCTTCGTAAGATGGTATTTAAATGTTTAGTTTTATGATCAAAGCTATGTAGTTTTTAAACATATAATTCAATGCAATACAATGATGATTGAAAAATTAACAAATAAACTTTCCTCAAAAGCAATAAAATGATTTATAGATAATAAAGTAAACCTACAGTAAGTGGCTTCAATATTATTAATTTTAAAATATTATTAACAGTATAAAAGTTGTTATTACATTTATTATATAAAAATAAAGAGGGGTGTTTTACAAAGGACTTTTACTTGCTAAAAAATCATGAACTACAGGATCAATCGGATGACAGAAGGCATGTAGTAGATTGTGTACAATGGGTTTTTCAGCAAATTTTTGAACATGTTGATGATATTTTAGTAGCCTTAGAAATGTGTGTATCAAATATGATACAAAGGTTTTATTGCATATTTGAATATTAAAAAATCAATACGTTTTGTTATATTTAAATGTACTAATGTACTAATCTGATCATCAATATATAATGTTTGTTTGATACATTTGCGAGTTATGGCATGTACGTTATGACCGATCTCAAGCAGAACTTCACTGTCACATCACTCAAATTCTCAAGGGCCGGTTATGTTTTCATTTTACCTAGTGGTTAAAAGCTATACTTATCTTAGAACAGGTGTGTGTATGGGCCGAGCAGGTGTTTGCACGTTATTTTGTGGGTGTGATAAAGACTATGATTTGCGACAGTGGAGACTAGCCTCAGGAGAACTAAAATGGGTGAAGAAATTGCATTGGAAAGCACGAAATATTGAAATCTGTTTCCACTATTCAAGTTCAAGTTCAAGTTCAAGTTCAAGTTGAGCTTTATTGTCATTCTGCTGCATGTGGGGACATACAGTGGAACGAAATGTCGTGCCTCACAGGACCACAGTGTTACATAAATACAGGCATACAACAATGAAGTAAAACAGTAAAAACCTATACAGTAAAGCAGTAAAAACCTATACACAACTAACCTACTGACTGATTTTGATTATAAATATACTATATATATATATATATAAATGTTTACCTATACATAAGTTAAAAAAAATAGACTATACGGATGCTTCACATAAACACTGTACCTATACACAGCTAACCTACTGACAGATTTTGACTATGAATATACTATATATAAATGTTTACCTATGCATAAAAAAAAAAAAAATTCAGTCTTGGGAGACGTTTATATGGATAATTACAACCATACAGCATGTCTTTGTGTCTGTGTGTGAGAGACAGATAATCATTACAAGCTTTTTAACTAACTCTATGTGAAACGAATGACAAAACAACAGATCAGTTAATTTGCAAATGCTCATATTGCGCTTGTACATTCTGTCCTAGGATTTGATTCGATAATGTCAGCGTTTATGAGGAAACATTTGCCATCTCAGCAGTGGTTTGCACACAAGTTTGAAATGTGGTACGTGTTTCTATTTTACAAGATGTTCTTAGATAGGACAGATCACGTCAACGCCTCTGTAGACAACAGTGCAATTTGCGACTCTGGTTACAATCTCAACCACTGTTGGTGAGTTTAACTTCATAATTTGCCATTTTTATAATAGCATAGTGTGATACTACACTCTTACTATTACTGCAGCATATATACTGTGTGTGCAGAGAGTTTATGTAAGTGTATGGAAATGGAAGGTCAAACTGAGCACATTAAACACTGCAAGGCATACTGTACAGGTGCATCTCAATAAATTAGAATGTTGTGGAAAAGTTTCTAATTTATTGAGATGCACCTGTATCCCACAATGCAATGCACTTGACCGTCCATTTCCAGTGGGACAGTTAAAAAAAAAACATCATCCAAGATTTTTGTATTTGTCTTCATATGATTTGATGGGAATAACAAAAGTGCAAAAAAAAAAAAAAAAAAAAGCAAAAAAACTGTATGAACTATTTTGAAATTAAATATACTTTCTACATCAAAATTTGATGGCACTTGCTGCATTCAACATGCAATTCAACATGCAATACAATTAATTGATTTATATATGCTGCTTAAAATATATTTTTTTAAATGCAGCACTCAAGATTTTTGTATGTTTTTGAAAGAAGTCTTTTATACTCACCAAGGCTGAATTCATTTCATCAAAAATACAGTAAAACAATAATACTGTGAAATATTATTACAATTTAAAATGTTTTTTTTTGTTTGAATATATTTTTTAAATGTAATTTATTCCTGTGATGCAAAGCTGAATTTTCAGCATCATTACTCCAGTCTTCAGTGTCACACGATCCTTCAGAAATCATTCTAATGCTGATTTGCTGCTCAAGAAACATTTCTTATTATTATAAAAGATGAAACAGTTGCTGCTTCTTTTTTTGTGGAAACTGAGACTTTTTTTTTTTTTGATAGATATAAAGTTCAAAAGAACAACATTTATTTGAAATAGCTTTAAAAAACTGTAACTTCCAGCTATATGTCTTTGTCATATTCCCTTTCCTCATTTTATGAACACACAAGTAAATTTTTGACCTTGTGCACCCATTCTGGATAATTAAATAACCAATGCCTGCAGCCACACATCGCAGTGATGATATCTTTTGGAAAATAACATGAACCTATGGAATGTCTAAAGGCCATTTATATACTAGTTTCCTCTTTCGTTCTGGTAAAAGACTTCTAATTAATTGCATTTCCAGGTTTTTTTGGTGATTGGATGGAAGCTTATAGACATTTTGGCGCTTGTAGATATTATCCACAAAGAGTTTCCTATGTGATTGGTGAGAGTTAAGAGAAAAGAGGTTTGTGTGTCTAAATAAGTATATCTATCTATCTATCTATACATCTATTTATACATCTGTGCATCTGTCCATCTATATTTATTTATATACTGTACAGTATCTGTCCCTCCATCGATCTATATATCTGTCCATCTATCCATCCATCTATATCATTTTATAAATGTATCCATCCATCCATCTATATCGATCTATGTATCAGTCCATCTATATTTATTTATATATCTGTCCATCCATCATCCATCTATCTATCTATCTATCTATCTATCTATCTATCTATCTATCTATCTATCTATCTTATCAATCATGGAACTTTTTGTACGCTCCCAAAACATGTGTTCTCTCGCAAAATAGTGTATCCATCCATACATCCATCCATGTTTATTTATATATCCATCCATACACCCATCCATGTTTATCTATATATCCATCCATCCATCCATCCATCCATACATGTTTATCTATATATCCATCCATCCATCCATCCATGTTTATCTATATATCCATCCATACATCCATCCATGTTTATCTATATATCCATCCATACATCCATCCATCCATACATCCATATATCCATACATCCATCCATGTTTATCTATATATCCATCCATACATCCATACATCCATCCATCCGTACATCCATACATCCATCCATGTTTATCTATATATCCATCCATACATCCATACATCCGTACATCCATACATCCGTACATCCATACATCCATACATCCATCCATGTTTATCTATATATCTGTCCATCCATCCATGTTTATCTATATATCCGTCCATCCATCCATACATCCATCCATGTTTATCTATATATCTGTCCGTCGATCCATGTTTATCTATATATCCGTCCATCCATCCATACATCCATCCATGTTTATCTATATATCTGTCCGTCGATCCATGTTTATCTATATATCCGTCCATCCATCCATACATCCATCCATGTTTATCTATATATCTGTCCGTCGATCCATGTTTATCTATATATCCGTCCATCCATCCATACATCCATCCATGTTTATCTATATATCTGTCCATCCATCCATGCAAAATACTGTCTCTAGATCTTTTTCCAGAGCTAGCTAGATTTTGTAATTACTTTTAACTGATTAACCTAATGAAACTTCATTTGTGATATGTGTTTATATGTATTATATCTCTTTAAACTGCATGTTTAAAGAGTCAAATGCTTTGCTATTTTTAATGCAATGAAATTCAGAAACTTTACAATCCTTAAGTGTCCAAATATTTTCTGGGCCACTGTATATTCATTATCCGACTGTAGTTTCCAGAGTTCTTCATCTGGCATATTGGTGATTTGCCTCAGAGGAAAGGTGCACTGTAAGGCCAGATGAACATCGGTTTAAGCCTCTCTGTGAAGTTTATTTTTGACATTTCACATAATCCTTGAATAAATCAGTCTTTGGGATACAAGTAAGGTCTCCTCTGAGGAGCGAGGTGAAGATATCTGACATATCTCAGCCGTTTTAGGGTGCTCTCCATCGCTGTTTCCTGCCCAGCTGCTCCAGATGTTCCCTTCCATCAAAGACCTGCACATCTGCAGCATGAAGGAGAAAGAATCCAACTCTACAAACAGGAAAGTGGATCTCGTGGGCCAGATTTCAGGATCCATGATCTACAGTATCTGTCCATTTATCTATCATTTATATATCTTTCCATCTGTCCATCCATTATCTATCCACTGATTCATCCACCTATCATTCCATCCATCCATCTTTCTATCCTTCTCTATCTATCTGTCTATCTATCTATCTATCTATCTATCTATCTACCTGTCTATCATTCTATTGTTCTGTCATTGTATCGTACTAGCTATCGTTCTGTCTATAGATCCATCTAGCCTTCCATCTATCCATCCATCCTAAAAAATGACAGTTTATTATTAATTTATTATTCATTTCAATTCATTTCCTTTCATTCAAATTTGAATAAAAAGTTTGCATTCAGTTTGCAACCTCAATTCAAATTCAAATCAAATTCTTAATTTGGTTATGAACGGCACACACAACCACTTGGTATAATTTTTGAAATTCATACATCTTTACGTGTGGCTTAAGTAGCAGCCACTGTATTTGGGTGCATGCATTTTTGCACATCTTCTCAGGTGTTTTCTAGAGATTCATCAAGCATGCTTCTTTAATAACCCTCGAGCTGACATATAATTCTGATTCCTCTGCAGGGTCCCATAATGACATTCCCAGACAGGAATATGGCTGTGTGCGGAGGAGCTGTGACTTTTGCCAGATTTGCGCTCAGCTTGTCCCATTTATCAGCAGATTTATAGATGGTGTGGAAAAGCCCCCTCATTCCTACGCAGAAGTCTGGCCAGTCACCATAATACTTTTATCTCACATTACTCCGCCATCGAGTCTAGTCTACTGCCACAGATGCCCACCCGCTGCGTAGGCAAGTACACGCATCCATGTTATTATTCAGCAGAAGGAAAATGCCAGTCAATGGGCACTGAATATTACTTTCGGCATGCACTAACAACTAGCTTCCCAAACGGCATCTCTCGCTCCCTTTCGAGGCCTTCATCAGTCTGTGTTTACATTGCCGGTCAGCATTAACTTTAATGTTTTGTTGAAAACGTCTGCTTGTTTGGCTGTCTCGGAGTGCTTTCTAATGCTACATTTACAGCAAAATTTGTTTTGCGAACCAAGTTGTGAGATCAGCGATTTGATTTATAATATTTACATAACTATTGTCGTGGAACAAACTATCTTCTCAAATTTGTCAATAAAGCTCAAGAAGCAGAGTTCCAGATGTCAAAATAAGACTTTATTGTCACAGCAACAAAGCCGAGATGACGGCCGCCGCATCTGAGTCTTTGTCCGTCCAGGCACCCATATTTATACCTCTTTCCCTTACCAAAGTTGGTAGTTCCGGTTTTTTATTGGTTATGCCTGTCTGGTTTGCCACAATTTATTACTAGCACACCTGGTCCATCTTTTAATGGTGGAATTTGGCCAAATCATCAACCATTTTTTAAAAACGTTCATTTTGCCGCTTCCCATTGGTTGGCAGTGGTCCCATGAGACATACATCAAATCTGTTTACTCGTTACTGTCAACTTCTGGAAATCACCCAAAGTTCATTGGGTTACTCAAGTTCACTGGCACAATCCAATGGAAAATCACTGGTACTGCCCAATGGAAGGGCCCTTATACATACAATCCTCATTAAGACATCCAGCATTGGGAATAACTCAACATATTGATTAGTATATTGATTACTTTCATGATTATACATAATATTTTAAGCAAAATAATACCATATTGAGTAAATAACACAATAGTTAATAGAATTACACAATACTATGAAAGTCCTTTTCCTTTTGGATGGGATGCTTGAATGACAGCGAACGTTTTTGGAGCTTTAAACTGTAGATTGCATTATCGCTGCTGGCTCGAGCATTTATGATTTTGTGAAACCCAACTCCCCCTCCTTTTTTCCGAGCTCTCTCACTATCGCACACAGACAAACAGCGATATCCTCGTCTGGAATATTCTTCATTGGTCTGATGAGAATCCAACCGACAAGATCCGTAAAGAGTCAGAGGTCATTGTCTCACGCAGAGAAAAATCCAAACAACAGCTCTGTTAGAAAGAGGGGGAACCAGAGGACATATGCTCAGTGTCCACAACAACGCCAGCATCTGTAGTTTTCATGGTTTACATCACTGACAGATCGTTTTTCTGAAAACATGATGTTTTAAATGTTTTTCCATATATGGATATGTACAATACAGAACAGTCAAGTAAATATGTCGTAATACAATAAGTTATGTCACAGTTTGGCCAGAAACACACTCCAAATGCACAATTAATAAAATGTGGCTATCAAATATCCCTCAGATATCGTTAAAACAAATATATTGTATTTGTGACCCTGGAGCACAAAACCAGTCTTAAGTCGCTGGGGTATATTTGTAGCAATAGCCAAAAAAACATTGTATGGGTCAAAATTATTGATTTTTCTTTTATGTCAAAAATCATTAGGATATTAAGTAAAGATCATGTTCCATGAAGATATTTTGCACATTTCCTACTGTAAACATATCAACACTTCATTTTTGATTTGTAATATGCATTGCTAAGAACTTCATTTGGACAACTTTAAAGGCGATTTTCTCAATATTTAGATTTTTTTACACTTTCAGATTCCAGATTTTCATATTGTCCTATCCTAACAAGCCATACATCAGTGGAAAGCTTATTTATTCAGCTTTCAGATGATGTATAAATCTCAATTTCACAAAATTCACCCTTATGACTGGTTTTGTGATCCAGGATCACATTTAAGGTGTAGCCTAATGTAAGAGCTAACCAAGGGGTCAGGATTTAGCTAGCATGGTTCACTTAGACCTGGTGGGTGGAATGGATGCAATAACTGCATCGTATGGCTGCAGAAAGCATCTTACTTCATGAATAACTCCTACAACTCAGAAATCATTATGCATTTATTCACTTCTGGTTCATTGTCCTGAAATCAATGAGCTTTTTGAATGGGTTTTTGATTACATGTCTGAAATAAGGTCTGTGTTTATAACAAGCTAAAGATATTTTCACATTTTATTCTACAGCAAAAAAATAAAAATAAAATATATAAATAATATGCTAATGATTATTATTTATTTATTAAGTTAATTGTAAAATCGTGAAGCTTTTATGTGTCTTAAAAAAGGCGATTGCTAACAAAACACTTTTTGAGGTTGTCTGTTAAATTAAATGTCATCACACCGAGCATGGAAACTCATCTACTCACTAGTCACTTTCAAAGTTTCATTTTTTTATAACCAATCTCTTGCAAACTATTCTAATGCAAATTTTCCAATTTGTAGATTTTAAATGAAGATTGAAAGAGTTGGAAGTTCAGTGGTGGTAACGCTGAAGGCATGTGACCGTGTTGTCAATAGCCTATGTTTAGGTCTTTTGTTTTTTGCTTTTAGTGATCGCATTTTTGGCTTCAAAATTCATACAATGTGTGTTCATTTGTGAAGATTATCATTAAAACATGTAGGAATCATAAAACATTGTCTTATTTTCTGCAGTAATCCAAAAGCCATTCAAAAGTAACCATGTGTTCTGACAGAATATTATACATGTTATTATAGATCATTTTAGCAGTTGTCTATAGACTGTTGTGTGAAAAGTATGTTTTACGAGAGAGCATTTTCTAAAAGTCCACAGGGCCAAAAGTAATCATTAATGAAGGAACTATATGTATGGTTAAGAACCAGAATCCATTGTGTTACAAATCTTATGACATCTGGCATCTTATGACATATGACGTTTATCTGTTGCAATATTGCAAGCAGCTGAAGTATTTTTTCATGGCTCATTTAGGATGCAGTATGTCATTTTTGTCACAAGGAGGCACTCCAGATTGAACCAAGACAGACAGTGGGACTGTTGGTTTCAATTCTCTCAAAATAGAACATGAAGTGCCAGTTCATAGTCTTGGGAAGAGATCACCTAGCACGAGGAACTGCATACAAATGGCACAAATGAATAAGTAAAAACAGATTGTCAGACTAATTAGCATGTCACATGGTTAGCTTGAGGCTAGGTCAGTGGGCGAATTGTCCAAGATTGCAGCTTAGTAGAGCAAGCTTTTGTTTGTTTTGTCTCAAGGCATGAGAAGGAGGTGAACTTGAGAAAGGAAGAACGTAAAGACGAAGAAATAAAATGCAAAAGACTTTTATATATAAGCTTATCAATGCAAAGTTTGTTGACTTCACAGTCACGTTTGAAAGATTTGAAAAAAAGTCTTTTTAAAAGTTTGAAATGTCACCTATCGAAATATGTATTTTATTACATTTTTAAATGTTACCATTTAACTTTTGTGCACCAGGGTGGAAGAACACTTAAAGGGGTCATATGATGCGATTTCAATTTTTCCTTTCTCTTTGGAGTGTTACAAGCTCTTGGTGCATAAAGAAGATCTGTAAAGTTGCAAAGACTAAAGTCTCAAATCCAAAGAGATATTCGTTATAAAAGTTAAGAGTCAACCACGCCTACCTAAAACGGTTCGTTCTAACACGCCCACATGTCTACGTCACGATGTGGGAAGATTTGCATAACGCCGCTCAAATGTTCACACAAAGAAAGAAGGCGTAACTTTTATTCTCGCTGTAGTATTGTTGCTGCCGCCATGTCCTGAAGACGCTGTGTGTTTGTGTTCTGTGTGTTTCGTTGTGAAAGCGAAACTACTTTGTTAAACAGGTAGATTGGTGCATCCTTTAGCCAACGGTGATGTGCTCTAAACAGACTGGCCATCTGCTATTCTAAGCATAAGACATCAACGGTTCAGTTATGGTTGCAATGCAACAACAAATGCTGGGTTTTTTAAATTTATGTTAACAAATTGTTAATTTGCTACATTTGCAAAATGTAGATTTTTTTTTTTAACAGTTTCCTGATGAAAGGACCATCTTCTACTGGCATTTATGTCTGGCTTGTTCATGCTAGTACGTGCTAGTGTTGGTCTAGCATACTTTTAACCAGCAAAACCATCCAAAACAGCAAATGCTGGTCTTATCAGCAGGTCATGTATTTCATGATGTGCATTGGTTTTGTTAAAACCCCACAACAGGAAGAGATCATCTATAGACAAACAACAAGAGATCAGGGTTAAATAGTGGCTTTTGTGGTGTTTTT
>NW_015552546.1:2135096-2145277 GCF_001515605.1 Sinocyclocheilus anshuiensis
GTTTTGTTGATAACAAACATCACCGAGCCAATGTAACTTTTAAAATCACCATTTAATGAGTCATTCATGTTTGCAAATACATGACACATTGCAATATTGACAGTAATGAGCTCAGAATATCACATCTGAATTCACATACAAGTTTAATTTAGAAGATAAAACACACATAGACTGAGACATTCACACTTGTGTGGGCACCCAAATGCAATGACTCTAAATGAAAGTTTACACCAACGTTTGTTAAGAATTTGCTGAACTAATGCTTGGTCGGGTCTTTCGACTCAAAAAACACAACAGTACTTTTCACAGCATTAGAGTAAGGTCCTAACCGAGACAGCACAAGCATCACAATGTACAAAAATAGCAGAATAAGTAGAAAAATAAGAGATATGATTATATGTGAGTGAGTGTATGGGAGGAATGTGCCCATCTTTGTATGATCAGTTAGGGTGAATTTATCCATAAGTACATGTGACATTCTCAAGCCCTGTCCCAACTTTCTGTCCTGTAGATTTGTGGCAACCATCGCATGCATGTGACCATATAGAGTGTCCATTTTTTTATTTCTGAAGGGTGCTCCTGAGTGCCCTTAATGCCCCCCCTTTTGCTCAGTATGCACCTTTGGACTACTACCGGACAGTCTATGCAGCATTGCATCACCAGAGTGTAGAATCGGCTGAGGACCGCAAGGGCTTAGGGTATCATTCGGGACAGGGCCTTAACATACACCCATTTCAGGCATGTGACCATAAGGTGTCCCATTTTTGATTCTGAAAGGTGCTCTCGAGTGCCCCTATTGCATCACCAAAGTGTGGAATTGGTAGCATTGGGGACAGGGCCTTTACATATGTCAAAGCACTCAGATTCAGACTCAGTGGAATAATTGAACTAGGGGAATTGTGTTGCATTAAGTTCCAACAGCATGTGGATGCTTTTACGTCAAGTATTGTTGCTTCACAATCTTGAGGAATATCATGAATATCTTTGGTATATGTTCTGCTTCCCTTAAATGAGCTTCTGCTATGTCTCTGCTGGTCTTAATCCGCCAGGCTATGCAGGTCAGATGTGTCAAAGGTATAATCTCTGGATTTGGTAGCTGTGTAATAATTAGGCCTTCAGAAAGACGCCAGGTAACCTGGATATAACAGCAACAATTTGGACTTAAACAACTTTCATTAATTCTCTTCCTGTTCGGCCTCGACCTGTTTTACTTCTTTGCCTTAGATGTAATGGCATTGCCCTGGACATTTTAATCTGAGCTAAGCCAGCACTGAGCCAACAGTAAATTGAGGTCAGTTTAGATGAGACAAGAAGCTGTGAAAAACTCATATGTACAGTCTTACACACAGGTATACGAATCTTGCCAGTGCCTCGGTTGGAAAAAGCTTCTTATGCAACACTTTCATATAGGCCCCTAAATGAATACATTATAAGAAATAGGTCTTGCAACTACATCAGTTGGAAGTTCATGATCAAGTGGCCTTTAAAACTCGTCATCCATTTGCTATTGTACACTACCTTCATTCATATGTGACTCCAAAAAGATGTCTTGACTAACATACTTTGGGGTCATTTGCAGAGTGACTTAAAAAAAAATTCCAGTTTAAGGCACTTAACTGATAATCTGTTTTGGGTATCTGGTATCTATGAAAATATCCTTGGCTTGAGAAAAGTGTCCATTGATTGCAGTCTGATAGCATGAGTAATGAGCATCAAAAAAGTTCTCTTGCTAATCTATCTGCCCTTTCAATACAATATGCAGGACATCTTTGATTCTTCATGTATGTCTATCACACACATATGTACACAAACAGAAAGATAGTCCCTTTTGTGTCCGTATTACTCTCATAGAGTTTCCATGGTGTTTCCTCCTACTGTAGGCCTGGCACATAGCCATGGAAAGCCTAGGTAGAACGTGCTGCCCGATGGTAATGAATCCAAGTTACCTCACTCTCCCTCACTTTCTTTCATCTGGCGCGCTTGTAGCTTCTCCTTGCAGTGAGCTGGCAGCAGCCAGTTGGGAAAGTCTTGGGTTTTCCTCACATTGTAGAGCACACAAATACAGACTTGCCAACTGGTCTCATTGGGCGAGTGCTCTAATTAGACATGTTGGACAAAATGTGAGTCAACAGTTGGTCAGTTGCAGGGTAACCATGGTGAGAATGTGTGGACGGGCTGGCAGGCATAGACTGGTTGCACCTGAGCAATGTAGTAATTGCTAAAGTTGCCATCTGCAATGTACGGTGCAGGTTGGTAATAGCAAGTGACGTTAGCCACATTGGGAATTACATTCTGCTCTGCCAGAACACGTATCGCCAACATGGTGATGAGGCTCAGAGTCTGTCGCCGTTCGTGTCCCATCAAGCATACTGTACTTTCATCGACGACACTGTACAGCGTGGTCAGGTACTCGTATTTCCGGTCCTCTAATCCCACAAAGTGATTCTGCAGATATGACTCTAGCTTGCGCCTTTGTTCCACCACATCTGAGAAGTCGATGAAGAACCGGGAACACATGTAGCGTTCGAGAAGCTTCATCTCGGCTTCCGAAGCCGCGCGGAAACCTCGCACCAACAGGTGGCAGTACTTCAGCAAGCCGCCACCCCGAATCTCTTCTGGATTTCGTGTGCAGATCAGTTTCCGTTGCAGGTGGTCCAAGGCTACGTTGAAGTCTCCGTAAACGCTCTCTCCCACGATGGAGGGGTGGAATGTCTCAGCCATGGGGTTTTCAGAGCACTCGTAGAAGAGGAGGAGGGAGTCCAGACGGATCTGAAAAGAGTCAACGCTGAACTCAAACTGACGTCGCAGGGAATCCACAAACTTCAGTTCGACGTTCTTCCCGCTGTTGTTGGAGAGGGAGATTAGACTCCAGCGGTCTGAATCATTACAAACTTTCACCATCTTCTGCACGTAAGCCTCCTAAGGAAAGAGAAAAAAAGGTTTGGAGGAGGACAATGTGAGCGTGAAGATTTGTTCAATGAAAATTGTTAAAATACATTAAAAGATGGAGATGCACAAAAGGGTACGTGGGTGCAATGTGAAATGTTTAAGCAGACAAATAAATAATTATTAAAAATCATCCCCCTCTGCATTTGCACTCTGAAAACAGCATACTGTCAATAGCAGAGGACTACAGCTGCTATACTTTTCATTGTAAAGTCACTTTGCATATCCAGTAAAGACATTCCATTGCATCGCTATTGCTTTAAATTATATCAGCATAATTTGCATACATGAAAAGGCTGTCTGCCTTCGCATACACTGGGTAGAGATAGGAGAAAACGGATCCATCGTAAAATGGTTTAGAGAAATCCTTTTTGTAGTTGAAACCAGCGTTTTTACTACCAGTGTCCTTATCTCATTGCAGCTTAAGCTCTCTAGGACATGTCTAGGTCCAGTCAGTGTCAAATTATAGCATGTCGTGCACTTCCCCTTTATTTAACACGCTAAACATATGGAATTATATCAGTTACTAAGTAGTCATTTAGCTGAATCTCTCTTATCCAAAGTGACAGTACAGTTAAATTAAGAACAGTCCTGATGGAGTAACCTGAGGTTAAGTGCTGTGCTGGAGGGTGATGAATCAACTCCTGCAAGGTTTGAATCCACAACTTTTTCAATTACTAGCCAGGACTTTTAGCTACCTTGCTTAAAAACATCTAAACCAGACTACGCAGGTTTGCTGAACTTTTTAGCTGGTCTCCCAGCTGTAAAGTGCCCAAAACCCCATATAAAAAAAACAGCAAAAGACCCGTTTTTACTAGTTTAAACTAAGCAGAACACCGGGTTACAACACAATTAAAACAAATAAAAGTCACTAAATGCTTACCTTTAATGTAACTGGTGTGATTTTCTCTTTATTCACAGCTTCAGGCAGGAAATCTAGGAGGGAGTCGAGAACGATATCCTTCACGGTCTGAAACTCCACTTCTCCTTTCAGATCCGCGCAAAATATGAGGTCCAAGTCCTTGTAGCCCAAACCGCTGTCCTCGTGGAGAACGTGACTGGCCGCGGAACCGTTCAGCCGGACCTCCCGGACGTGAATCTTGCGCTCTTCCATGCGACACCGCACGACTTTGACGATATCACGAGGTTTCATCTCCAAAGTGGGGAAGTTCCATTTGCCGTGAATGGGGATGGATTCGGTGAGGATGACATCCAGACGCTTTACCTGCTCCCAGTTCAGCACGCTCAAATTACTTAGATTCTCTTCCATGGCGAGTGATTACAGATCTGTTTGTTATATAGTCCTACAGTCAGGTCGCGTTGGCCGTGTCACATGAATGGATGCAAGAAGTAAATGTTACAATAATTCAAGAAAAAGTATTTTTCAGTCGGGCGAGAGTTTATATGCACGTCTAGCATTCGTGTTGCATGCAGCGCGCCGCCGTTGCGCCTCACCTCTGTGCGTAAAAGCTCTCCAGATGTCCCTTTTGCGCACAGCGCTGAAATTCGTGGTGAGGGCGGTGAACGTGGGATCTCACGGCTCTCGGAAGGTCAAAATGATTGCTGCATGATTGCGATGAGTTTTCGCTTCCGACAATAAAGTGCACGCCTTTCCAGGAACACGAATGTCAAATAGCATAAGACCCCGTCCCTCTCCTCAACTAAAGCGACAGCTGGAAGCTTTGAGTCTTTACATGTTGTTTTATTCTGTAAAAATAAATATATAAATAGTCAACCAATAATGTGCAAACCCTGTTCAATTAAGCACTGAAAGAATATAGATGCGCATAATCAATAATATGTCAATTGAAGACCTACCTGTATGATCACATTGTCAGCTGTTAGACTGTGTAAAGTGCTGGTTGCTCATGTCATCTCGGTTGCACACAGAGAGGATGCACAGAGATTAACCCGTAAACTATAGCAGGAGTGACGGAGAATTTAAGTGGCAGCTGCGCGCACCAATCCAGACACGCGCTCCTCACCTACGGTAATATTATACACAGTTATACCCGCGTACGACCTGTTAAAACAGTACAGGAACATTTATAATAAGCAAAAGTATAGCTTGGTAATTTATTTTGTACTTGTTGAGTATTTATTTAGTTTCTATGGCGCAAACAAACAACTGTACTGATACAGTATATGACTACAAAAATCAACTTGGTATATGAGTCAAAAATGGTAAAGTTTCTAAAGGTAATTAGTGTGAAGGTATACATGACATACATAATAAATGAATCAATTAAAACTGACTAGCAAAACATCATTTCTGCCTTTATTGACAACACTGAATGTCAATGCTGCCCTCTAGAGAAAGACATCATGTTTGGAAGTCGAATTTTACCTTTATGCAGGTGAGTAATGAGGTTTCAGTCTCTGAAGCACATTAAACAAGAAAGAAAAATAAAACCATGCTATATTTCAGGGAAAAATGTACAGAAAAATGTCCCTAGGTTAGCTACTATATATCTGACATCCTAAGTGGACATTCTCAAAAAGAAAATGCTTCATAAAGACTGTTCTATTTTAGGGTTTGGATTAGTCTGTAGTAATTGTAATTAGCTTAATTTAAGGGTAAATTAAGTCCCTGTTTGGATGGCTACGCAAACCTGTGTTTGTGAGGGAGTGAGGCAGACGTGTGTGAAATTATGTGTGTGTCTGTGTAAGACTAGTTGGTAACTGTGTGTATATAAATGACTGACCGTAATGTCAGGTCATGCTAGATGTCACCCAGAATCTATCAGGGAGACCGGACCTGCGTCACAGCGGTAACAGCCAATAAAGTAGGATTATTCTAGATTACCCCCTACACCATGACTCTTGGACGCACTTCTGAATGTTTAAGTGTGTGTGTTTGAGAGGAAAAGGAGACAAAATGTGTGTTTAGTGAGAATATGGACAGAATTAATTTACTGGAACTACACAATGCATGGCAAGGTTGAAAAAAAACATGTCAAGAACACTTCCTGGACATTTCATCTCATAATAAAACAAAAAGATATTTTGCTTATAAGAAAATAAAGACTGTTTTTTTTTTTATTATGACATTATTAATTAAATGATTTACTTTTTAGATAAAGCATTTATAAAGAATGATATAAATAATATTAAAAAGCTTTATTGTCATGAAATGCAATGCAAAACGACTTAATAGTCCTTAAATATGCTTTGTTTTCTTTAGGCAAACTCTTTTCTTTTTTTTTCTTTTAATTTTCGGGTGAACCGTGACCTGGCCCATTAGCTGTTGGCATGTGATGTTGCTGAATGGGTCTGTACGAATCTTACATTCCTCAGGGTCAGCTGAAGCGGTCAGGAGTTTCCTGTCTCTCTCTCTCCACACACTCACCCAGTCATAAAATTTATCACACTGTTTTTCTTTTAATTGCCTATATGCTTTCTCTTTAGCTCACACTAAAATATATGTTACGAAAATAGAAATGTGAGAGCCAACTACATTAAAGTGTCTGTCTCTCGAACTCTTTCTATTCAGGTAAGAGGTAAAACAGAGACTTATGTTTGACTGCTGCAATGAGATCAGATGAGGTTTTAGCCAATCCACCACCCCAGCTGTACCAGTGAGAGAGTTACATGCTTTTTCTCGCTCTCTCTTTCTAACCCTGACCACTAACCCCGTCAGCCAGGCTGGGTTTTAGAAACCCCCCAAACTCACAGTATCATCATGCACAACCATGAACCATACAGTATGTTCTTATTTGCATATTTGCGGTGTCACTGTCACTGACTGGATGAATGCAGCACGCAACCTGTTTAAGTCTCTAGCATTGCACATTCTCATATTATATACTATATGTATTATATGTGCAGGTGCATCTCAAAATATTAAAATATCATGAAAAAGTTCATTTTTTTTTGTAACATTTCAAAAAGTGAAGCTTTCATATATTCTATATTCATTATATGTAAAGTAAAACATTTCAAAAGTTTTTTGTTTGAATTTTGATGATTAGAGCTTACAGCTCATGAAAGTCAGAAATCCAGTATCTCAAAATATTAGAATATTTACATTTGAGTTTCATTAAATGACCATCCCTACAGTATAAATTCCGGGTATCTCTTTTTCTTTGTAACCACAATAATGGGGAAGACTGCTGACTTGGCAATGGTCCAGAAGACAATCATTGACACCCTCCACAAAGAGGGTAAGTCACAGAAGGTCATTACTGAAAGGGGTGGCTGTTCACAGAGTGCTGTATCAAAGCATATTAAATGCAAAGTTGACTGGAAGGAAGAAATTGGGTAGGAAAAGGTGCACAAGCAACAGGGATGACCGGAAGCTCTGTCTCAAGATCTGTCAATCATAGGATATCTCCTGCTATTACCTATGAAAAAATGAGAGAAACATTTTTCTATACATGAAATATGAAAGCAAATAGACATATGACGATATATTTTCTTTGTGTTTTATGCAGCTCATTATATTTTTATAACAATAATAAAGGATGTTTATGAAGCAGATCGTGTTCAGTCCATAAAACATACAAAGAGTGCTTGTCTTATAGAATAAAAATCAACTTTAGATCTCAATCGGAATTTATTACAAGCACTCGATGATGGTTTAAAGTGGGTTTTAAGCAAAAACATAAATAATCGCATACATTTTCAAATGTAGCTTGATGCTAATTGTACCTCTATTTATATTTTAAGATGTATTCTTGTAAGTATTATAGATAGTTTGTTTCTCTGGTGCAAACTTTATTTATCTTAATGTAATGCTGTATATTGCCACCTAGCGTGCAGGCGTGAATTAGCAGAAGGCGATCAATCGGTTCACGCTCGGTGTGAAAGCACCGTTCGTTGTCGATTCGCATCGCATTTTCGCATCGCGCTCAGTGTGAAACGGCCTTAAGTCAAATGATTCGCAGTCCATGCTCCGAAGACCCAATCTGAATCAAATAATTTGTGATATGCTCTCCGAAGTCAAATGATAATCCCAATTTAAATCAAATGATTCGCAACATGTGCTCTGAAGTTCCGATCTGAATAATGATTCACGAACCTGCTCCAAAGTTACTACCTAAATCAAATGATTCGTGATACGTGCTCCGAAGTTCCGATCTAAATCTAATTTCGCGATCCGCACTCTGCACTTCCGATCTGAATCAAAAGATTTGCAAACTTGCTCCAAAATTACGATCTAAATTAAATGATTCACGATATACGCTTCTAATCTGAATCAAATGATTCACGACATGCACTCCAAATCTCGATCTAAATCAAATGATTCGTGACACGTGCTCCAAAGTTCCGATCTCAATAATGATTCACGAACCTGCTCCGATCCGATCTAAATCAAATGATTCGCGATCCACGCTCCGAAGTTGCAATCTAAATCAAATGATTCGCGATCCGTGCTCCGAAGCCACGATCTGAATAATGATTCACGAACCCACTCCGAAGTTCTGATCTTGATTCGCTATCCTGCTCTGAAGTTACGATCTAAATCAAATGATTTGCCATCCGCGCTCTGAAGCCCCGATCTAAATAATGATTCAAAAACCCGCTCCGAAGTTCTGATCTAAATCAGATGATTCATGATACGCACTCCAATCTTCCGATCTGAATGATTCGCGAGGCCGCTCCGAAGTTCCGATCTAAATCAAAAGATTCATGAAACAAGCTTTGAAGTCCTGATCTTAACCAAATGATTCGCGATATGGGATCCGATTCGAGCACTTTGAAACAGTGAATCATTTTGCGACACAATGGTTTTACTGATTCTGAGTTTAAAAAAAATCAATTTCACCCATCACTATGTGCTTTTTAAAATCATTACAAGCATTGTCAAAATTCGAAGATGAATGGCTCTTTTGATC
The DNA here is from genome assembly GCF_001515605.1 of Sinocyclocheilus anshuiensis. Lineage (NCBI taxonomy): Eukaryota > Metazoa > Chordata > Actinopteri > Cypriniformes > Cyprinidae > Sinocyclocheilus > Sinocyclocheilus anshuiensis. The sequence continues at coordinate 2,143,880 of NW_015552546.1, forward strand.
TGATTTTTGCTAGTGGATAGCTTGAAAAGAACAATCAAAGTCACTAATTTGAGTTTAAATCAATCGGAGCGGTTCCAGCTTAAAGACTCACTCAATTGAATCGGTTTGTCTGTTCCTTCGCTTTTTGCGCCTTCAGCCATGTTTATACGACAAATTCAGTACTACTGCTGGCTTAGCTCAATAGTTTTATGGCATTAACTGAAATAAGCGGAAAAAAGTCATGTTTACAAATAAAGTATATTTCCATTCTGAAGATAACTGTTTTCCATGTCGAAACATCCAACACAAATCTATGAACATATTCAGGTGAGGTAACCAGTTTACTGCTAACTAGTGAAAACAATCCATAACGAGCTGTACCTCAGAATACATGATAGATGGAAACAATGTGCATTATGATCGAGTTTGTAGCTTAATTAACTATATTTTAAATAGTTTGACCACTGCAATTCAGTTGTTGACAGTTCAATAGAAACTAAGTTTAAAGCATTCAAAACAAGCTAATGCAGTAGAGAGACGTCACTTCCTGTTTGTTGCTGCCGTGTGTTTTGAGTTTGAGCTCCGTCAAGTTAATTCTTTGTCGTCTAATTTTTTTATCTTAAAATCAATTTTATACACCATCATTTTCGTTTCTATAACGTGTGAATATATCCCCTATCGTATTCTACAACAAAAATAATCAGAGCGCCTCGTTATCACTAGTTCTATTTTTGACTTCCCGAGTCCGCTATTAGCATATAGCCCGCTAGCATCGCCAGCGTGGTTGCCGCTAATCTCGCTTACATTACTAATACACTATTCACTGTTACTTGCTTTAATGGCGGATGTGTGTCTACCTTTGAGTGCAGGTGAGGACACGTTCGAGCTGCATTCGGTGCAGCTCGAGCTGGAGGCCGTGGAGAAGCAGATCCGTGACCTGGTGGAGAGGGAGACCCAGCTGAGAGAGCGGAGAGCCGCGCTGGAAACATCCCAGGCTGACGCTCACAAATCCGAGGTAAGTATACAGCGCGCTGCTAATTCTCCCACCACCTCTACTCCGTGTGTTTCTCTGCACAGGCCCGGTGCACCCAGGATGCGATCTTCCCAGATGTCCTTCACTCCGGCGCCGGGACACCACGTACCCTGGGTGCACCCCCCACGGAAGACGCGAGCCAGGCCCCGGGCGACGACCTCTCCCCCTCCGCCGCCTCCGGTCTTCGAGATCTCCACCCGGAACCGCTTCGCTCCCCTCCGCGAGACGGAACGCGACGCTGTGATCATCGGAGACTCCATCGTCCGGCACGTCCGTGCTACGTTAGCTGAAGGTAAAGTGCACACTCACTGTTTCCCTGGTGCTCGTGTTCTCGATGTTTCTGCGCAGATACCCGCGATCCTGAAGGGTGACGAGAGCCCCGGAGC
>NW_015552546.1:2145670-2150202 GCF_001515605.1 Sinocyclocheilus anshuiensis
CGATACCGTTGACTTGATTGCAAAGATACTATTTAAACTGAGCTGGATGTTGACATCACTGAATTCAATGATGAACTGTCTTTAACTGAAAAATTAGTGTTTTCTATTGTCATTTTGCATTATTGACACACTATTTTCCTAATTAATGCTGTTCAGTTGCTTTGACACAATCTGTATTATTAAAAGCGCTATATAAATAAAGGTGACTTGACTTGACATTCAGTCCTCTCATACCACAGAAGTGAATGTTAAGTTTATCAGTATATATTGTAATAAATATTCGAGGAATGATTGTTGTATCTTGTATATGTTTATATAGAGTGATAGTAAATGTAAAAAGAGCAAATGGGAGAAGATGAACACAAAAAGCACAACTAACACATGAAATTTACATTTACAAAAGTTTTTCTGATTAGCTCATAATGAATAAAAAATGCATTGTTTATTGAAGCCACTACTGTACAGATAAGTGCATTATCATTTTTCATTTGTTCAGATACAGTGGTGTGAAAAAGTGTTGGCCCACTTCCTGATTTCTTATTTTTTTGCATGTTTGTCACACTTTAATGTTTCAGATCATCAAACAAATTTAAATATTAGTAAAAGATAACACAAGTGAACACAACATGCAGTTTTTAAATGAAGGTTTTTATTATTAAGGGAAAACAAAATCTACATGGCCCTGTGTGAAGAAGTGTTTGCCCCCCTGTTAAAACTGTGGTTTATCACACCTGAATTCAATTTCTCTAGCCACACCCAGGCCTGATTACTGCCACACCTGTTCGCAATCAAGAAATCTCTTAAATAGGACCTGCCTGACAAAGTGAAGTAGACCAAAAGATCCTCAAAACATTATATATATATACACACACATACACACACACACACACACACATAATAGATTTTTACAATAAACTGCACAGGCCAAACCATGCTTATTAATATGATATGACTTCAGTACAGCAATCAGTTTATATAAAATGTTGTTTGAGTTGTTTATTTATCCTACCTATCCATAACTAAATGGTTAGTAGCAATTATTTTTATTTTAAATTTTCCCCTGCAACTGTTTTTTGTTTTTAATTATGACTAAAAGTGAATCACCAGTGATTCTTCAATTCTTCTTCTTCTTAATTATTATTTAATTATGAATTATTATTGAACATTTCAATGAAGTACTGTTGTTCTGATACTATTGTCTGCATGTTGTGGAATATGGACTGACCCCAGCAGAAGAGTGGTTGCTTATAGCAACATGAAGAGGAAGGGAAATGGCTTTCGCAGTTCTGCTGAAATAGCATGTTCTCACCAGATTCTGTTTCCTGGTGGTGTGTGGTTTCACACTCACACATAAACACACACTCATGCTTTCTCTCACACAAAACACACTTATAACTCATTCCAGATGCGGGTTCTTTACATAATAGTATATTTGTGGCCTATTTATTTATATATTTGTAACAAAATCTGCATATACTAATCACACGGACATGTGCACTGTACATATATATATATATATTAACTTCTTTTATTTTACTACTAGTTTGTGAGAAGAACCACTCTGTGGAATACACCTGCCCCCTATTGGAAAGACTGCAAAAAATAATTTAGGAAAGGTATGTTGACTGCAATGCAAACCTACAGTATATGGTAGCTGTAGTAGTATAGCAACTAGAGGTAGTATAGCAAGGCACGTCCAAATTCATTGTTGGCATAACATTCTGTATGCTAAAATGCATTTATCTTGTCGATTTTCGAAGGATGCATAGTTGTATGCTTTGATATTCCATAATGCAGTGTGTGCAATTAAATATTGGTTGAAAAAATAAAAGTAGAATCTTAATGAACAGTTGAAAGTTAATGAATTCATAAATTTCGTTTTTTTTATTTATTTACATAGAAATTCCAATTGTATATGAAGAAATTCCAATTGTATACGAATAAATAAAAACTGTGGTCGTTTAATTATTATTTGCGTATATCTAAAGCTCACCTGAATATGGTTTTAGATTATTTGTCATGGTGTCTGAATCAGTTGCCTTAAAAGGTGTCTTTATACAATAATGTTGACTGTTAAGTCATTGTTTTTCTGGGTGGTGAAACAGTGAGACGACAGTCTGCGGTGTCTCTCACAGCCTTGATCTCAATCAATTTGAAATGATGGTTCAGCTGCTAATTAGAGCCCCCTTATGGCCGCTGCTGATATTGCATCTACTCATACAGTAGGCCTACTTGTTCTCTGAGACAATCATTCTCAATTCCAGTCCTTGCGATCCCTGGCTCTGCATATTTTCCATGTCTCTCTTATTTAACACACCTGATTCAGATAACCAGCTCGTTAGAAGAGAGCTCCATGCATGAACTGTGTTCCATTTGACAGGGCCCTACATAGTGTTCATTGCTCCCTATTCCCCAGTTTACTTCACTTCGGAACATTCATTCATGGATTTGCATTACAGCACTGCCTGCAGCTTCCTCACACAGTGACGAAACGTACTAGAGAAGTGTGAAGTGTGACATACCTCTGTAAATAAATACAATTTAAATGAATCTCAAACACTTTAGGCTACAGGTTTTTTTTTTTCAACTGCTTACACACATTTTCAAGACCTTGCCTCTTTTTTAAAAACTTTTCACACAAATCCAAGAATTGCACACACAAAATGCAAATTTCCTCATATCTCTTGCAAAATGAAGCACTGCATTCAAAATATCACAAACACATCTCAAAAGCAAACATTTGTTTTACGTTGCAAACACCTTTGCCATGTTATATTTTTGGATATATCATATACACACAGTTATTCAAAACCTAAAGCTCTTCTTTCATGAGCTCCTATGTACATTTCTGTACAATATTGAAAGTAATTGGCAGAGGGATGTTGAAAAAATTCGTGGTAAACACGAAAGCAAGATTGAAACCAAACTTTTTTTACTGTAAGCATTTGTGGTTGTGAATACAGTATTACACAGTACGAAAGAAAAAAAAGAAGTCGGCTTAAACACTTTTAAAGCTAAACAGCCTCAGCGTGACTATGATCACTATTTTGTTTTACTAAGAGTTTCATATTGAATCTAGGGGATAATCTATTAGACTGTGGCTGTCAAATGCGGCTTTACCGAGCTCAAGGGCTCTGGCCTGAGCAGATATCTAGCAGAAACGCTATTGGCTATTTTAAAAAGGGGGCAGGATTGCTCGATATGTCCCGCCCTGTCTTCCTGTTTCAGTTGAAATTGTCACCACATAGAATAACACTGCGTGTTTCAAGGCACTTCAGGGTACCTTTAAGTAAAGCAATGAGTGTTTGCACATGTGAGGAGTTAGTGTGAGGCACTGATGAATTAGTGTGGCATTTTGATTGGTGTTGTTTGAAAAAGGAAATCAAGATACTTCCTGTTAGATTTTTGTGTGTTATATAGAGAATTGTGTGTTGTGTTTGCAAAAAGTGCTTTATGAAATAGAAAACTGAGTCAAAGGCCGAGAATTAGTGTGTGGTTTTCCAGACTTGGTGTGTGGTTCTAGGTTTCAGAAATTGTGTGATAAGTAAAGATTTTGTGTGTAAGCAGTTGAAAAAACTGTAATGCCCTTTGAATGGATCATATATGCTCCATTTGAACAGGAATCATGGCAGAATATCTTGTGAAGTCCACTTTGCAGGGCACTTAAGGTCAAATAGAAGTGATAAGAGATACATGCAAAAGGCGAGGACTGGAATTGAGAACCACTGCTCTTAAAAACACAATTTGCAAATTCTACTATAAAAACTTGCTTACTTAATGCATGCATGTACTTATGAACAGATATATGAACAGCAAATTAAGCAATAAGTTCCACTGTTTACAACTAAATATGTCCCCCCTGATAACAGGGAAGTGGCATAGAACCTGTTTTTTTCTAATCAGGTGGTCAATAATATATATATATATACTGAAACAACACATATACTAAAATTGGATCGATACAGAGAAGATTAGCATGGTCCCTTGCGCAAAGATGACACGCATAATCGTGAAGCGTATCCAATCTTTTAAAGGGGAAGTCGTGGCCTAATGGTTAGAGAGTCGGACTCATAACCCAAAGGTTGTGGGTTCGAGTCTCTTACCGGCAGGGATTGTAGGTGGGGGGAGTGAATGTACAGCGCTCTCTCCCACCTTCAATACCACGACTGAGGTGCCCTTGAGCAAGGCACCGAACCCCCAACTGCTCCCCGGGTGCTGCAGCATAAATGGCTGCCCACTGCTCCGGGTGTGTGTTCACGGTGTGTGTGTGTTCACTGCTGTGTGTGTGCACTTTGGATGTGTAAATGCAGAGCACTAATTCCGAGTATGGGTCACCATACTTGGCCACATGTCACGTCACTCACGTCACATTTTATATATATATATATATATATATATATATATATACTACCGGTCAAAAGTTTGGAATCAGAATGATTTTTAATGTTTTTTTACAGGCGTTTTTTATGCTCATCAAGGCTGCATTTATTTGATCAAAAATACAGGAAAAATGTAATATTGTGAAATATTAT
>NW_015552546.1:2151533-2151764 GCF_001515605.1 Sinocyclocheilus anshuiensis
TGATGAATAAAAAGAAAGAAGGAAGAGCATTTCAAATAGAAATCTTTTCTAACAATATACACTACCGTTCAAAAATTTGGGGTCAGTAGATTTTTATTCTTTCTTGTTTTTTTTTTGAAAGAAATTACAATTTTTATTCAGCAAGGATGTGTTAAATTGTTAGCAAGGATTTATATTGTTAGAAAAGATTTATATTTTGAATAAATGCTGTTCTTTTTAACTTTTTATTCA
>NW_015552546.1:2152351-2182192 GCF_001515605.1 Sinocyclocheilus anshuiensis
TTGAATTACTGAAATAAATGAACTTTTTCACGACATTCTAATTTATTGAGATGCACCTGTATGTATATGTATATATATATATATATATATATATATTTTTTATACTTTTTTTATTTTGTGAGAATAATCAAGAATTTTGGTGTGTCCCTGTCTGATATGTACAGTTGGTATATATGAGACACTTTACTGACCTAATTAGTGCCATTAGTATCCAAACTGAATCATTTACTGAGAAAGTCATTTAATCTGTAATTCTCATTCCCGTCCAAACTGTAACAACATAATTTTCCTATATCCTGCCTAAGCTTCAAAGAGCGAGAACCACCCAAAGGAGGAGACACAAATGAGCTTGCATGTCCAGTAAGTTTGCTTTTTAGTAATGCTTAAATTCATTCACCCTAAAATTAAAATACTGTCATACTGATTCTGTAAGACGTAGTTTCTTGTGGGTGAACTATCCCTTTGAGCTCATATGACAAGCTTTCATCAAACTGAGCAAGTTTTGTTCACTGAATAGGCTATAATGCAAAATTAGGGCTTTGACTCAAAGACTAGGCTCAAGTTGTATGGAAAGCGTAGTGATCTGATCTGATAATTCATTACTTATCATGATAAGTCATTCACTGGGAAAACTTTTACATTCAATTGTTCCCTCCTGGTGCAATGACCTGCCCAACTCAATCCAAGCAGCTTCATCTTCAAGAATCGGCTAAAACCCCATCTCTTACATCTTTATTTGACCCTCTGACTCTTGCACTCTCTATTCTAATTCTATTCTTAAAAAAAAAAATTGCCCCTTTTAGACTTCCAAACTATTCATTTACTAACTGCTTGTTTTCTTTTAAAAACCTGGCTTGCTCTATTCTTTTTCTATTGTATCTCTTTTCTTTTTATTTATTATATAATTAAAAAAAAATTAGTCTCAGTTAGCGTTAGGCTAACTGAGACTTTTCATAGCACTTGCATATCATTGCTCTTTTGTTGATTTTGATTGCTTCCATTGTCCTCATTTGTAAGTGGCTTTGGATAAAAGCGTCTGCTAAATGACTAAATGTAAATGCAATGTAAATGTAAAATGAGATGTTGCTGCAGAGGCAAATGGAAATTAAAACCTGCAGGATAATTGTGCTTAATAGCTATTAATCGAGTCCAGATCGAAAAATCAAGGAAGGTTAGATTTATCTTTCATACAAAACGGTTACCTCCATTAAAGGTTAATTTACTCAAATGCATGTGTCCAACACCTGATCAGAAATTAGGCAAATTATGCAATCAAGAAATAGAGGCTTGACACATAATTTGACTGATGGCATAGCATTATCGCTTAGTTTTTCTTTTTGTTTGTCCTGCTGATTATTGTTTGATGTTTATGACGTAAATTGCACTTAAGCTAACATTATAATTCCTTCATTTTATGCTTTGTGATTTATTTGTGATGTCATTTTTGGGACAGTTTTGATGATGGTGGTTATGTGGCAGTTATGAAATTTAGGATTAAACAGTTTACACACCTGTGGTGTGTCTGTCTTTCTAACAACTTCCAAAAAGACTGAGTTTGGGTGTGTAAATTACAGTTAGCTGACCAACATGGAAATAAATGACTTTGCCAACATTAAGTTTGATATAAAATGTATCTAGTTTTAGATGTTTAGCATGCCACACTGCAGAGTACTAAACATTTACAAATGTATTTAATTAAAATTATGATTTTTTTTAAATATTATTAGAGTATGTTTTACAAGAAAATAATATTTTAATGTTTAATTCAATGTGTTACTTGCCCTTTCCTTGTAATTAATTGTGAAACTTATTAGCAATTTCTGAGTGAAGCGTTTTTCTACACCACAAATTAAAAAGGTAAATAAGGTAAAAATCGGTCTTATTTACTTACTGTTAAATAAAAATTAAACATGATCTCTCTCAAACTTACATGTAGTCAATAAAAAGATTAACATACAAAAAGGCATTTTACTTAAATGCATGCAGTTATATAAATATACAAATATAAATTATGCTGATACAGTATATGTACATATATGTGTGTGTGTGTGTGTGTGCATGTGTGTGTGTGTGTGTGTGTGTGTGTAGCTTTAAATAACATTAATAACTTGACTAATTTTGTTAGATTTATATTACAATAAGAAAAATCAATTTTCAAATTTTCCCGTTTAAGGATATTTCAATATTTGTACTGGAAGAGAAGACAACAATACTACAATTTTATATGTGTTATTAACTTCATTCAGTATGAAGTCCCAAGCATATTCGAACAGACGGATGGGTGGCGAATTTGAAAAAGCTGTTTTCATTTGTTTACATAATGACTATTATTCTAAAATGTAGAAAATAGTAATAAAGAATGAGTAGGTGTGTCTGAACTGCTACTGTATAGTTAGCATTAAACATATATTCCATAGGTAAACACGCTTATGTGCTCCTTTATGCTGGAATTGCTCAATTACAGTTCTGCCTGTGATTATTCTTGTATCAATTATCTATCAGAACAATTACACTAAGCCGTAAATTTGCACCATTACAGCTTGTTTGTAAATTAACCTGTGTGATTCATCTAAAATCCTTTCATTAGGCAGTGAAATAGTATAGGCACATTAATTGCTCATGTGGATGGGTTGGGAATGAAGTGAATATATACCAGACTAAAACCTAGAGAAGTGTCACAGCGCAAGAAGCCGTGGTTCCAGCCAGACTTGCTTTGTTTTAGTAATTTGAGTTTAACTCAATTGTTACTCTGTTACCAAACAGGGATAAAAACCTCTTTAGATTCAACATCACACCGGAGCAAGAACCACAAACATGTAAGTAATCAACTACAAACGATCAAATATGCTTTCACAGTTATTTAAAGAGAAACTGAACTGCAGTTAATATACTCTGATTTAGAGGGAAAAGGCTTTAAAAGACTTGAATGTTTAACCACTTAAATGACAACTAATATCACTCTCATTCTTTCTCTTTTGCACCCCACAGCATGTCTATCGTAAAGTATGGCCTGAGCAACAACTTCTGCAACATCGGCCGTTTCCCAGGCATTAAACTAGAGTCGGACAGGTTCTGGAGCGGGTCTGGCTGTGTGCCGGTTTACAGTAACCCCTGCGTGAAACCTTTTGTCAATCCTTGTGTGAATCCCTGCGTGAAACCTGCCATCAATCCTTGCGTGAAACCTGTATTCAATCCTTGCGTGAAACCTGTATTCAATCCTTGCGTGAAACCTGTATTCAATCCTTGCGTGAAACCTGTATTCAATCCTTGCGTGGTTCCTTGTGTCAACCCATGCAACAACCCTTGCGCCATCCCTTGCGACTATGTGAAGCCGCGCTGTGATTATGACTGCAAGGAAGTTGTCCTCAAGGACTGTGCGGATGACTGCCAGGTTGTGCGCACCTGCGAAGGTAAGAGTTGTAGATCTATGGCCTGAGCTGCATTTTGTGAAATGTGTCCATTAAAGCTCCTAATTGAGTTCCTCTGCTTGGTTTTTCTCAGATTTGGTTCTGCAGGTTCGTTGTGTTGACCAGATGAAATTCTGGAAGAGTCAGAATCGTCAGGAGCATCACACCAGTTGTTTCCGCAGTGATCACCTCATTGTCCGTCGAGGACAGTGTTTCCAGATGTGGATTGAGCTTTCCCGGCCATTCAATCCAAAATGTGATCAACTTCACCTGGAGCTGAGACTTGGTCAGTTAAGTTATCTTGATCAGTTACCAGCTTGTGCTGATTTGATTCTAAGACCCTCGCTGTTATTTCCAGTGTTTGTTTTTTTTGGTATCATATTTTTAATTTTAATTTTAGGTAAAGTAGGTTAGGTTTTAGTAATTCTGATGTGTTTTTTTATTAATGTTATTACTTTTTAAATATGTCTATTATTATTGTTATTAATTGCAGTTTTTTTTTTGTTATTTTACTTCAGATTAGACTCTGATTATCTCAGTTAATGTCTATTTTATTTTAAGTAACAAGAATGTTTTTAATAGTTTAGTTTTAGTTCATGCCATTAGCCCTGGTCATTTCTTGCTGTTTTTATTTCACAGGTAATGTTCCATCAATTTGCAATGGCACTCTGGTGATTGTTCCAGTAGTGGATGAATTCAAGAAATGCCGTTGGGAGGCCAAGATTGTCGAACGGGTACAAAACCGAATCAAACTGTGTGTGTACTCCCTTCCGACTGCTTGTATTGGACGATACAGCCTCACCATTGTGACTTGTGGCCCGAAGGGCAGGGCCACTTCATCATGCAACCCTTGCAATGACATTTACATGCTGTTCAACCCCTGGTGTAAAGGTACGTATGAAGAGGGAGAGAATACAATATATATTAGACTTAGACTTTTGAACCATATCGCAATGTTCTTTCTTAACTCCTGAAATTCCATGCAGAAGCATGTTTTGAAAAATGCTAAAGATTTAAATCAGTCCCACATGTAGGAAACCTTGCACACAGAAACAAAATCAAATCTGCATCATAGAATGGTACAGAGATTTCAAGTTCACAGAAGCAATGCTGGAATTACATAAAAAACAATTTTTGTTTGCTATCTCAAAAAAAAGCATGTCTCTCAAATTTCTTTGTGAAGAATGGCACTGGATGCTACTGCTCAGATTAAGCAAGCATCTGTCAAAAGGAAACAAAAATTAGAAGGAACATTTTTTATATTCAGTAAATGATTGTAAAATTGAAACACTCTGTCTTTACTAGATGACTCTGTGTATCTGGATGACGAGGCCCAGAGAGCTGAGTATGTGATGAATGACGTGGGAAAAATCTACTATGGAACTAAACATCAGATCGCTTCCAGAACCTGGAACTTCGCTCAAGTAAGATCCAAACTTTTTTATTAATACATGTCAAAATAAGAAAAAAGGATTTGCAGTGGAATATATTTGATCTGAAGTGCTGGAGTACAAGCACAGCGCAATCTTTTTTGTTTTTTATAAACCACAGAACTTGCCATGGCGAGCATCTTAGAATATAATTTCTCTGATTCTTAGTTTGATGAAGGAGTCTTGGCTGCATGTTTCTATGTGTTGGAGAAGAGTGGTGGCCCTTGCACTGGATGGGGAGATCCTGTTAACGTGGTGAGAGTGATATCTGCCATGGTGAGTCTCGACCTTTCTTTCATCGGCATGTCATAAAACCTAATAAACATCCACGAAGACGATGTTTGGCAAGAGAACAGATAATCATTTTTGACTGTCTCACTTTCACAGATTAATGCCAATGATGACTGTGGTGTGCTGGTGGGTAACTGGTCAAACTGCTATGGAGATGGAACCGCTCCGACATCCTGGTGCAGCAGCAGTGCCATCCTGAAACAATACCACAAATGTGGAGGAATACCGGTCAAATATGGACAGAGCTCGGCCTTTGCTGGAGTCACCAACACACGTAAGACTTCCTGCAGACTGGATGAGGAGAAAAAGTTTTGAGAAAGTGATTGTAGATGTAATGCACTTATATTCTTCTCTTTCTCATAGTATTGAGGTGCTTTGGCATTCCTGCTCGTCCAGTCACAAACTTCTGTTCTGCTCATGACACTGATGTGTCTATGACAGTAGACATTTATCTTGATGAGAACTACGATCTGATCGATAACTTGAACTGTGATTCAATCTGGTAAGATGCTGTAGAAACCTTTCATTATGTACTGTAACATCAGCTTTAGTGTCTTCTAAAGTACCATCATGGGCTATGCACAAAAGGTTGTCTTTTTGCAAAAAAAATTGTCCAAGATTATCACCAGTTTGGTGATAACTGCTTTGATGAGCACCACCTGTTGGTACTAAATGTACACTGAATATTTTTTACAGTTTTGATCTAAACTATGCAGTATGCTGTTTCTTGTATGCATTATTATAATGACTTAGGAAATCCTATTAATTGCATGAAGTAGTTTATGCAAATTTAAAACATCCTTCCGCTTACTCTAATATGAATTACAGTTTTTTTCAACTGCTTACACACAAAATCTTTACTTGTCACACAATTTCTGAAACCTGACACTCAAACACCAGAACCACACACCAAATCTGCGAAACCACACACTAATTCTAGGCCTTTGACTCCGTTTTCAATTTCATAAAACACTTTTTGCAAAACACAGCACACAATTCCCTATACACAAAAATCTAACAGGAAGTATCTTTATTTCCTTTTTCAAACACAACCAATCAAAATGGCACACTAATTCATCAGTGCCTCACACTAACTCCTCACATGGGCAAACACTCATTGCTTTACTTGTTAACACCAATCAATCATGGTTTTAGAATAAGCCTATAAATACACAACTACACATGGATGATGTATTTCTTTTCTTTCATACTGTATTCACAACCATAAATGTTTACAGTAAAAAAAAGTTTGCTTTCGTGTTTACCGTGAATTTTTCAACATCTCTCTGCCAATTAATTTCAATCTTGTACAGAAATGCACATAGGAGCTCATGAAAGAAGAGCTTTAGGTTTTGAATAACTGTGTGTATATGATATATCCAAAAATTATGGCAAAGGTGTTTGCAACGTAAGACAAATGTTTGCTTTTGAGATGTGTTTGTAATATTTTGAATGCAGTGCTTCATTTTGCAAGAGATGTGAGGCATTTTGCGTTTTGTGTGTGCAATTCTTGGATTTGTGTGAAAAGTCTGAAAAGAGGCAAAGTTTTGAAAATGTGTGTAAGCAGTTGAAAAAAACTGTATTAGGTTCACGCAAATAGCGTCAATATTTGCAGACAAGTGGAAATTACCCAATGTACAGACATTGTACATCTCCTTTGAATCCATTCACAAAGATCATGCTTCTTTCTTCTCCTCTTCCATGTAGGAACTACCACGTGTGGAATGAGGCCTGGATGACTCGGTCAGACCTGCCATCTGGTTTTGGAGGTTGGCAGGTGGTTGATTCCACTCCTCAGGAAACCAGCCAGGGCTTCTTCCGCTGCGGCCCCACCTCTGTTGCTGCAGTTCGCAGTGGGCAGGTCTTCCTCAAATATGACACACCCTTTGTTTTTGCAGAGGTATGAAAATGCTTTGTAATTTGAACATTAAGCATATACTGTATGCTATTGCAGTTATTCCTGAAACTTGGATCTTTTTCTCAAATTCTTACATACACACCACCTTATGGGAATATATTATGAGCAATGAACTATTCCTGCTCTAGCTGAACAGTGATGTAGTCTTCTGGCAGCGGACAGCTTGTGGAACATTCGCTGTGATCCATGTTGACAAGAATGCAGTTGGTCACTGCATCAGCACCAAGGCTGTTGGCTCAGACAAGCGTGTGGATATCACACACCACTACAAACACCCAGAAGGTGAAAAGTCACACACATGGTTTAAAGACTCTTTCACTCTGAATAGTTGTAATTTTACCGCCACTTCCAATATCCGTCAGGTTCAGAGGAGGAGCGCCATGCTGTGGAAACTGCCCTTCGTCATGGCTGCAGGAAATGCGTATACCCACTGCCCTGCGCTGAGGATGTAGTCTGTGATATCACCATGAAGGGTGACAGACCATGTGTGGGCAAGGATGCCGTGCTCTGCATCGCTCTGAAGAACAAATGCAGCTCACCTCGTAGCGTCACCCTCCACAGCCAGGTGTCCGCCACATACTACACCGGAGTCAACAAGACCTTGGTGAAGAAGGACCAGACATGCTTTGAGCTCAAGGCCAGTGAAAGTAAGAAAGAATTATTCAGAGCTTGAGATACAAACATGCGAAAATCCATTCAAATCCACTGCAAAACTGATTTTGAACAAAATCGTATAAGCCTTTTAAGACTGAGCTGCATGAGCTCTATATGCTCCGTATGCTAAACCATAAGAGGTTCATTAAAAAATGGAAATAAAATTAAAAAACGAAAATCACTCAAACAATGGTTCACTACATAAAAGATACATTTGTTAGCTTTCATCCAAAGACCGTAAATCTGATCTTAGTCGAGAGTAGGTTCTTTACAGTTCCACTGGAAAGAACCTTTTATGGAATGGAATGTTAAAAGTTCTTCATGGAACCATCATTGCAATTAAAGAACCTTTATTTTTAAGAGTGTAGAGACTCAGTAGAGACTAAATTAAAATAGTAATAATACAAATTGTTCTAATATGGTAGGGATGAGGAGGTTTACCACTGCATTCAAAAGTAGTTTGTTCAGTGTTTTATCTCTTGTCCATTTTTAGCCAAGGTTCTGGAGTGGGCCCTGCAATATGAGGATTATAAGAAACACCTTGTGGATCATTCAACCATGATGCTCACTGTCGCTGGACGGGTCACTCAGACCAAGCAAACTGTGGCCAAACACTTCAACTTCAGACTGTGCACTTCAGATCTTGTTATTACTGTGAGTTTGAAAAACCTGAAAGCTATACTTCACCAGCTGGTGTTTATGGATGAAACTCGCCCAGTTTAGTGAAATCATTTAATCCAAGGCCTAGAAATGAATTAAGAACAACTGATTATTAGCTGGGTGTGGAAAATTGAGTCTATTTCATAACTATTCGTAACCTGAATGGTATTACTGCAGACTGTGATTTTCCCTTTCAGCCTGGATGTGACTGTGTGGTGGGCAAAGAAGTGCCAGTAAAAATCACATTCCAGAACCCACTGCCCTGTGTGCTGAAGAACGCCGTTTTCCGTATCGAGGGACTGGCAATGAAGCACTGCAGATCGATTAACTATGGGTAGGAAATTAATCTGATTAACTCACTATTAAACTATACAAAATAACAGGACTGCTGTTCATTTGAATTGGTATATAGTTAAACGTCTTACTTTCCATCTATTTCTCAGTGACATCGCAAGCCTGGCCACAGTGAATCTGACCGAGACATTTATTCCTAAGTGTCCCGGCCCTTACAAACTTCTGGCTTCGCTTAATTGTCCTCAGCTGACTCAGGTGCATGGATTCACCGACATTGTCGTCAAAGAAAAGTGAAGAGGCTCTCAAATAAGCGGAGGAGCAGAAAGCTTTCAGCATGCTTTTCACATGGATTGATTTGCAGAGTTAAAAAGGGAATTTTAGTTATGTAATCTTTAGTAAAGGTGAACCAAAGGGTGCATTTAATCTTGGAATCTTACTTTTAGAGGACGATTTATGCCAGACATTGTTTTTATGGGAGTAATATTTTGGAATATGCGATAAATTTGTAGTTTCACATTTTTAAACAGAGATTGCAAATATTGAACCATTCTGAACTTCAGCTGTTTCGTTTTGTTATGTTGTCATCCTAACCAAATGACTGTATGTTGTTGTGTTCAGTGATTTATTCACTCCTTTTAGCTGCACTGATAATCTGTCCTCCCTGTTGCATCAATAAAAGTTATTCATTTGCAGTACTATTTGCAGTGTATTTGTGATGTGTAACTATGAATCTGTGGATGAAATGATCATGACATCATACAACAACACTATGATTCTAATTAGGCTGTTGAGCATTACAGTATAGATAGATTCATGCTTATTAGGTGATACTTAGTGATTTTTTTAACAAAGTTTAAACTTCATTCAGTAAGTCAGTTCTTTGAACATGTAACAGGTTGTTGAAAACACATCCTGACATGAATAATGTACACTTCTAAACCCTGAGAAATATGGCATAATGATTTCTTGTATTTGAGGCAATACCGTTTGCATAATATAGAGAGAAACAGTAAAAATACCAGAGGTGGAATAATGTGGAATATACTTGCTAGGTTATTGGCATCAAAAAGCAAAAGCATTTAATTCAATAAATAAAATAATAATATATATATATATATATTCTGTCTTATACTGTTCTGTCATTCTTAACTATATAGATATAACTAAATATATAGATATTTGCCCTTTTTTGTATATTATATACTTTTTTGTATATACCCACCAGCACACCACAGTCTTTGTTGGCAATAACCTGATGAGAGATGATTAAAACTATTTTATTTTGAATGCAGCAAGTTTCATGCAGAAGTACCACTCTCAGAAGAGAACAAATCGGACCATTTTAAAGTCTTTCCAACATGAAATTATGGTATTGATGAGAAGTAAATGAAAACTCACCATGTCAGACACTACTCTGGAAGTGTTAATGGGGTTTCCCCATCCTGAGCAAGGTGTGCAGCTCTTCTCCAACACATAAATACATGCAGAGAAGATTCCCTCCTCGAACTAAAAATTAGACGGGAGAGAGGAAATTAGAGACTCAAAAATATGTCATGCTCTTTTGTGCGTGAAAATGTTATATAATAAAGGTTGTTCTGTGGAATTATATTTCATGAATCATCCAGGAGTAACCTCAACTGGGTTCCAGCACTTTTAATGCACAGTCTTGTAACTTAGGGTGCCTACATACTAGAAAAAGATCTGATAGAACATTTTTTGTGCCATTTTCTTGTCACAATTCTCATTGAAATCAGTGGATTTACAATGTAACTGATGTGTAGGCACTTTTGTAATAAATGTTTAGTTCTTACTTACTGACCAAAGTTCCATGTTCTGCAGCCAATCTGCTGCTTAGTTCCATAGTAGATTCTGCCCATGTCATTCAACACATACTCAGCTCTCTCTGCGTCATTGCTCAGGTACACACAGTCATCTGATAAAAAGAAAATTTGACTTTAAATGGAAATCTTCATTAAGTTTTCTTTCTTTCCGTATTCTATTTCTTTTTCATATATTCAGGTTTCAGATGTGTAATGAAACGCATACCTTTACACCAGGGGTTGAACAACATGTAAATTTCATTTTCAGGAACACAAGGTTTTGTCCTTGTTCCACAATCTTTGCCCCCCAGCAGTCTTTCTTGAATTCTTCCACTATTGGAACGATCACATAAGTGCCGTCCCGGATGGATGGGATGTGACCTGTAACATGCACAGAAGAACAAAAGATTTCCAGTGAGGGTGAAATGCTGGTTCAGCTCCTCACATGTTCCTCCTCTACATACTGTATTTGCATGTACAGTATGTAGTACAGTACTGATGTCAAGCTCCAGGTGAAGCTTGTCACAACTGGGATTGAAAGGACGCCACAGATCAACCCACATATTGAAACACTGTCCTCTGCGGACGATGAGATGATCATAGGGGAAGTCGTGGCCTAATGGGTAGAGAGTCAGACTCGTAACCCAAAGGTTGCGAGTTCGAGTCTCCCGTCCGGCAGGAATTGTAGGTGGGGGGAGTGAATAACCAGCACTCTCTTCCACCTTCAATACCACGACTGAGGTGCCCTTGAGCAAGGCACCGAACCCCCAACTGCTCCCACTTCACTTCACTTCACTTCACTTCACTTCACTTCACTTCACTTCACTTCACTTCACTTCACTTCACTTCACTTCACTTCACTTCACTTCACTTCACTTCACTTCACTTCACTTCACTTCACTTCATCAAGGAAACAATGTGTGTGATGTCCGGTCCTGCATTTGAGAAGGTCAACTTTACTCACCCGGAAGACAGCATCTGAGAAAATGAAAAAAAAAAGAGCAGAAAACATGTAATTAACAGATCATTCACTAAGTTATTATGAGTAAGGATCATTCCCATCATGCATTGCAGGACAAAGATCTATGACTCTTACCATTGCCTTCACAAACTTGTTTGCTTGTGCAATCATCCACGCATTCCTTGATGACGACTTCTTTAGTCTCATAATCACGACGTGGAGTGACAAAGCCGTAAGGATTAGTGTATGGAGTAGTGCAAGGAGTAACATATGGAGTAGCATATGTTGTAGCATACGGAGTAGCGCAAGGAGTAACACATGGAGTAGTGCAAGGGTTAACGCATGGGTTTACATATGGGTTCACATAAACATTTGCCCAGGGGTGGGCAAATTTGTTTTTGATAAAGAATAGCTGGTTCCTGTGTAAAAAAAAATAATGATGTTGTTCATGGTTTCACCATAATGCATCCAGAGAACTCCGATCAACCAGTAGTGTACAGTTGACTGTTCCAAGAACACGCTTAAAATTGAAAGGAGACAATGCCTTTTCAGTGGCTGCGCCACAGCTTTGGAACAATTTGCCATTCTACATAAAAACTGCACCAACATACATTGATTTTAAATCTCTTCTTAAAACTCATTTATTTACTGTTGCATATGGTCATAAGTAGGTGCAGTGGTATAATTGTTGTGTATTGTTTGTTGGTGTTTTCTATGTTTACTGCTTATTTAGGGTACTTGCTTAAACTTTGTACAGCACTTTGGCCAACAGCTGTTGTTTTTAAATGTGCTTTATAAATAAATATGACTGACTGACTGACTGAATGGATTTAATTCTGTGAACTTATACTCTCATCATACAGATCTGCAATGTAAGCCTACTGAGGCGTGTGTTTTATCCAAACCAGTACAAAACTTTATTTGTTATAGCTCAACACATTTTTTCCAGCAGACAATAGCTTATGATGGATACATAAACATAAAACTTCAGTCTTGCACAAAATATTTCCCTTGCCTTTAACTGCATGAAATATTTAGTGTGTGTATGTGTGTGCATCCTTCAAAGTAAAAGTCTAGACTTTTGATCAGTAGAGAATGGACTGTAAGTTACGTTATAGGTGTGTATCCTGGATATGTATAAATAAAACTTACTTTTTATTTTATTATTTCAATTCATTTTAATACTCAAAGTGGAGTTAGTGAAAATAATTTTATTTAATACTTATGTTTAAACAATACAAATATTTAGCAAATTATATGATCAACACAATTTGAGTAAAATTTGAATTTAAAAATAAATGTCCACAGAATGTGTTTGGTTGTCTGTCTTTCTGTCTTTCTTTCTTTCTTTCTTTCTTTCTTTCTTTCTTTTTCATTATTTATTTCCTGGCAGCAGAACTTTTATATACAAATATACTTGCACACACCATAGGCCACCCCCCTGCCTGTATACACCTACTATAAATATTGACACAGAGATGGGTGTTTTTATATATACATTTATTATCATTTGAATGTATTGCAACATATAGTAGGCACAACTTTCATCATGAATGTTTCTCAGTTCACCCACTCTTATAACCACATATCAAAGTTATTAAATTATTAATATTTTGAATGCTGAGGCAGCAATTAACAATACACCTAAATGAAGAATATCCACCATAAAACAACCACAAATATTTGAGTTTTTAATGAAAGTTTTCTTTCACAACAACATAAAAAAAACACTGTATCTGAGGTCATTATGAACAAGTTTACAGTTCAAAGCAACAGCCATTTCTTCTCTTCAGGTAATTAAATACTTTTTCACTTTTTAACAGTAATGTTGGCAACTCCATGGACTTGATTAAGTTGGGAACAGTCAAGTGATGCCAGAATTTTATGTGTGCCATGCCTCACTGGAACAAATGTCTCTGTCAGGTTCACTGTGGCCAGGCTTGCAATATCACTGAGAAAGAGAGAGAAATATTACATGTAGTAATATAAATAGGTACGTTTTCCTGTGAGGTCAGGGTTGAATTAATCTTACCCATATGTAACAAGTCTGGCATGCTTCAGTCCCAGACCCTCAATACGGAATATCACATTCTTTAGACTGCAAGAAAGTGGATTCTGGAATGTGATTTTTACTGGCACTTCTTGACCCACAACAGCATCACATACAGGCTGAAAGGTAAAAAATGTCACAATTTTATGTACCATAACATTTTACACATTTAGGCAAAATTCATGATCAGTGGCCAGTTTCCACCAAAAATTTTATTGTTACCCTTTAGGCCATTAGCAACCCATGAAGATTTAAAAAGACAGAACCTGCTAAACTCACAGAAATAATAAGGTCTGGTGTGCGCAGTCTGAAGTGGAACTGGGTTGCAAGAATCTGCTTGGTCTGAGCCACGTGTCCAAAGAGATGGAGCATCAAGGCTGCCTGGTCTACTAGGTGGTTATTATACTCGTCATATCGCAGGGTCCAAGGTACAGTCTGGACTACAGAAGAAAGAGTTAAACACTGAATTATTTCAAGTATACTTTTAAAACTGTTGCAATCTTTCTCTTACTGTACAGGGTTGATTATCATCGCTTACCCTCACAGGCCTTCATCTCGATGTTCATTTGGCTCTTCCTCACTAAGGCATTATGGACTCCGGTGTAGTATGTGGCTGCCACTTGACTGTACAGGGTGACGGTACGAGGTGAGTTGCATTTATTCTTCAAAACGATGGAAAGCACAGCATCCTTGCCCACGCATGGTCCATCACCCTGCATGGTGACTTTAACAGTCACATCCTCAGCACAGGGCAATGGGTAGGTACACCGCTTGGAGCCATGACGAATTGCTGTTTCTAAAGCAATGCGCTCTTCCTCCGTACCTGATTAATGTTAATAAAGTCGACATTTAAAATCAAGACATTTCCTAATTGTGACTGTTAACTTACTGAGATGTGTGAGATTTCACCTCGTGGATGTTTGTAGAGGTGTGTGATATCAAAGCGTTTGTCTGAGCCGACAGCTTTGGTGCTGATGCAGTGACCAACTGCATTTTTTTCAACGTGGACAACACCAAATGTCCAATTACATCTCTGCTGCCAGTAGACTCTATCATTGTTCACCTAAAACACAATCAACAGTACTACGCTAGCACTTGTGTTTGCATGGGACAGAAAAGTCAAAACAGAATATTAAGGAACTGACGCACTTCAGCAAAAACAAATGGCACATCGTGCTTCAGGAAGGTCTGTCCACTGCGGATCGCAGCAACAGAGGTGGGGCCGCAGCGGAAGAAGCCCTGGCTGGTCAGTTGAGGAGTGGAATCAACCACCTGCCAACCTCCGAAACCAGATGGCAGGTCTGACCGAGTCATCCAGGCCTCATTCCACACGTGGTAGTTCCTACATGGAAGAGGAGAAGAATCATAAAAAGAGAAAACAAACTGTGACTATATCAATATAGTCTACACATGCAACAGTGTAAAAACTTTGTTTGTAAGAATAATACTTACCAGATTGAATTACAGTTCATGTGATCAATCAGCTGGAATTTCTCATCCAAATAGACGTCAGATGTCAAACAAACGTCAGTGTCATGAGCAGAACAGAAGTTTGAAACTGGACGAGCAGGAATTCCCAAACACCTCAACACTACGAGAAAGAGAGGAGAAATAAGTGCATGACATCTATAATCACTTTCTCAAAACTTTTTCTCCCTGTCCAGTCTGCAGGAAGTCTTACGTGTGTTGGTGACTCCAGCAAAGGCCGAGCTCTGTCCATATTTGACCGGTATTCCTCCACATTTGTGGTATTGTTTCAGGATGGCACTGCTGCTGCACCAGGATGTCGGAGCGGTTCCATCTCCATAGCAGTTTGACCAGTTACCCACCAGCACACCACAGTCTTTGTTGGCAATAACCTGATAAGGAGAGCTGATTGAAAAGCTTCATGCAGATGTACTGCACTCATAACAAAGCAAATTAGACCATTGTGTCAGGCTTTTCAACTTCAAATCAGGGTGCAGATAAGAAGTAAATGAAGACTCACCATGTCAGACACCACTCTGGAAATGTTAATGGGGTTTCCCCATCCTGAGCAAGGTGTACAGCTCTTCTCCAACACATAAATACACGCAGACAAGATTCCCTCCTCGAACTAAGAAACAGAGAGCAGAGAGGAAGAAAATATAGAAACATTATAGCCAATTACCTTTCTGGTAATAGCTTTCTACACATTACAGAGTCTCAGATTTGAGTTTCTATTAGCTACTGTGTTCTGCAAACTTTGAGTGAAAAGTTTGGCTCTTACTTGACCAAAGTTCCATGTTCTGCAGCCAATCTGCTGCTTAGTTCCATAGTAGATTCTGCCCATGTCATTCAGCACATACTCAGCTCTCTCTGAGTCATCTTCCAGGTACACACAGTCATCTGATAAAGAAACAGAGATAGTTGAATTAAGTATATTTTTTGTTGCTGACAATTGTGCATGTGTGTGTTTCTGTTTCAGCTGTGTAATGAAACGCATACCTTTACACCAGGGGTTGAACAGCATGTAAATGTCATTTTGAGGAACACAAGGTAAAGTGAATCTGCCTCCTGGACAGTGTGTCACGGCACTGAGCTGGTATCGTCCAACGCAAGCAGTCGGAACAGAGTGCACACACAGTTTGATTCGGTTTTGGCCTTGTTCCACAATTTTTGCCCCCCAGCAGCCTTTCTTGAATTCTTCCACTATTGGAACGATCACATAAGTGCCGTCCCGGATGGATGGGATATGACCTGTAACATGCACAGAAGAACAAGTGTTCTAGTGAGGCTGAAATAATAAACTGTTTGTCATGTGGTTGTTAAAAAAAGGCTATAACTGACCAAGTTTCAGCTCCAGGTGAAATTTGTCTCTATTTGGAATGAAAGCTCGGCTCAGCTCAACCCACATCTGAAAACACTGCCCTCTGCGGACGATAAGGTGATCACTCTGATAACAACCTGTGTGATGTTCCAGTCGATTTTGCCCTTTTCTGTCTTTAAGGAGGTCAACAGTGCACACCTGCAGAACTGCATCTGAGGACAAGAAAGAGCAGAAAACAATCAAAGATCAGACCTTGATATTAGATGTTTTATTCCCACCATGCAGTGAAATGAGAAGATTTACAGCTCTTACCATCACTTCCACAAGCTTGTATGCCTTTGAAATCACCACAAGGGCTGATATTGCAAACAGACCGGCCGCATGCCCTGTCCTGCTCTTCCGATACCAGTTTGATTCCAGTGCAAATATTTTCACAAGACATTTTAAAAGCTTTAAAAAATAGACATGAGAAAGAGAATGGACAAATAAAATAAAACCTGTCATTCAAAATAAATGGCTTCTGAAATTTAATATACATGATAATTTTAAAAATATATTTAAAATATAACTTTTGACTGGTACTGTATTTCTGTTTCTTACTTAATCTTAAAAGACACGATAAAATACAGATGCCAGTTTTCTAAATGCAATGAGTATATGTTAAATAAAACCAGGCCACAATCTTAAAATAATTAATGTTTTAATACTTACATGTTAGTAGTCCTTGTCCCTGAAATTGACTTTTATCAGTTTATTTAAAGAGTAATCAGAGTAATTGTTCTGAGGGAGCTTGAATTAATAAAGCATGTGAAAGCAGGTCTTGCTGGGACAAACTGCTGCTGCTCCAAATGAAACACATCGGTATATAATGACCTCCTCTCCACCCGAACTGCACATAGTGTGTGAAAATCTTTTCTTCATGGTGAGTCACACAAGTTTTCCCTTTTACAAAAAATAATGAGTCAAATGAATAGTGTAGAATACAGGAACATTGTTGTATAATTGCTCTGCTGCTGAGCTGTCGGTTAGAAATGTAAAAGCAGGCAATTATGCAGTTTTATCACACACAAAGAGAATAAAGGCAAAGCAGGACACTTATTTTGTCACTGGCATTGTTTTGTGTAATATGATTCAGATGGCTACAACAATGTAATCTCATAATAGTTTTTTTAGATAAACTTAATGCTGATTATTAGTAATGAAAGAATGTACACATAATGATATAGATGATTAAGATTAAGTGACCTACTTGCACGTATTTCCTACTAAATATATCAACTTTAAAGGACAAATCAAGTGACTCCTGTTAGAGAGTAGAGATCAGACTCGATAAACAGTATAAGAATTGATAAACACATTAAGTAACACATAAAGCTATGAATGTGTTTCCTTGAGATAAACACAGAAAACTTTTTTTCCTCATACTAAATACATTACACTTTAAGGTATGATGCAGGACACAATGTGAAAATGAATGCATGCATTAAATATATAAATGAACAAGAACAATCTAGATCTGAAATTATTTCATTATGCTTCAAAATAACATTTGTAAAGGATGTGAAAAATAATGAACTTGAATATAATATAATGAATGCTTTTATGTCTGTACGTGCATGCACAGAGGGAAAACTCTGAAAGAGATTGTTTTCTTGAAAGGACTGTCTGCCAATAAATATTAATATAAACTGTTGTAGTACATTTAAAAGAACACCAATTTTAAACGATAAACATCTAGCGTAGCGTTAGTTCTGGCAATCACGTTAGTCAAACTCGCATCAGCTGACTCTCAGCTGATCCCCATCAACCTATGGGAATATGACACCTATCTAAGCATTCATATATAAGGTCCCTCAGTATTATCAGCAGTTTTCGCATTGCTCAATAGCTAATTACCCTCCTCCATCCCCAGCTCCTCCTCTGTCAGTCGGGATTCAGCCTTCTGATTCTCCTTTGAATCAGACTAATTCTAAAATGTGTACATAACATTATTGAACTTTAACGATATCTGCAATACATTTATGTTGGTTCTGTTTACCCTGGGGGGGTTATCGCTGCTCTCCCTGCTCTCATCCATGCTAGGCTGCATGGATGCGCAGGGAGTTCTTGCCCAGAACGGAACCATACCGCCAATCCAAACTGTATGCTAATTGTCAATCATCTTTGACGATAGTGGTCCTGACAGAAATATCATATCATGCTTGCCTAACATTTGGTCAATGTTGACCACAGAGAAGCATCCAGAGCAACACAACCCTTCCTAATACACTAGAAGAACTGACTGCAGAGAGGAGGTTAAAAAAAAATTTTTTTTAAAAAGCCATAAGTAATTATGTACTCTGCACTAATGAAGCCTGAAAGTAAAAGATGGAAACTTGTACTTGAGTACTTAATTACACCCAATAATTAAGAGATTTGAGTCTCTGAGAAATGGTGCAGTTATGACACCAGATCATAACATGAAAAGACTACTAGTTTCTGTGATGTAGCTAAATAGGAGAAAAGGCCCAAATCTTTCCAAATACATGTTTTTCTTTTCCAAGACAAATGCAGTGACCATCAACACTGTCTTATGTGGTTCCTGCTGTCTTGGATTTTTTTCTGTATTGATGGACTTGGTCTGCAGCAGGTCAGATTAATTATGGGTAAGACTGGCCGAGCATTATAATAATTGTCTGTAATACATAATAGAGTAATTTAGGAGATTATAAAATGCTTTACAGTAGACAGTCATTTCAGAGCAACCCTGTTTTCAAAAGTACAGTGATGAAAGCTCGTTGAGCACTTCTTGAGAGTTTTGCACTTGTGCTGCTTTGGTTTCCACCCAACATCTTCATCAACTTGCCACACCGCCCTATATTACATTGATTTCACTGATTGAACTCAATTATTATGGTTTGTGATAAACACAATGGAATGGGAGAACTTGTTACAATTTAATTGGTTATATAATTAGTTCTCATTGTTTTTCAGTGACATTTCAAGCCTGACCATACTGAGCCTGACATTTATTCCCTTGCAAATTCCCTTGTAGTTTGAGTTGCCAAGATAATTGTCAGGGGAAAAAAAAGAACTAAAATTATTTCACACAAGGACCTTTTTAAGTGCTAGTAACTGCAAGAACCACTAAAACCTTTCCACATGGATTGATTTTGAATTGGATGGATGGATGGATGGAACAATAGAAAGATGGATGGATAGAACAATGTCTATAATGATACATGGGTCATTCCTGGGATTCAGAGTTTTTAAAGTGGTGGTTCACCAAAATGAATTGTTAGAAGATTTTCACAATACTTTAGTAGACCCATTATACTGAATAAAAAAAAAAAAACAGACTTTAAAGTTATGTCCCTCAGTCTGAACTCAACCCCGTCACACTAATGTGCGCATTCTACGCCCATAATAATTTAGACTCCACTCACATGTAACATCATTTACCAGAAATGACATCATTCAGGTCTCTTTAATAGTGGTGCAGAGAACGGTTAGTATTATCATACGTATTATTCATATTTTTGAGGTATATTATAGTCAGGGAGGGTACTGTCAAGCTTAACAACTCAGCCCCGTCACATAAAATTAAGATGGAAAATGATTATTTTTCAACATTTTGTTTTAATCCATAAGTATATACAATGTATTTATTGTATTGCTTCCATATAGTTGTATTGCTTCCGAGTTATTTACTTTATTTATTAATAATTTTAATGAAAAAATGAAATAAAATAGTCATGGTTTCAGTAAATATATACTTACCAACATCATAACAACTCATATTTTTGTTATAAATAGAATTTTTGAGGTAATATGTCCATTTAAACTTTGACAAGCATCACACATCAGAAATTGCACCCACATTTGCAGCAGAAAGACAGTGTTGGCCATGCAGATATGTTTACCCAGAAAGATGGGGACAATATGAGAGACAAACAAAACCAAAATTAAAGACAATGTGTTCACTTCAAATGTGTTACAGTCTTCAATCCCGACACGCCTTGTCATATTAATATATATGGGAAAATATAGGGAAGACAATTAAGAATGAAAGCATTTCTTGCTGATTGCCATCTGACATGTTAAGGACTAAAACGATAAAATTGTGGTTTTAGTTAAACTTCTAAATTGAGACCATAGACACAATTTGTGTATTTTTCACTTCAGTCCTATAAAAATTTGAAAATTATGATAAATGTTACATTTGTTCATCATTAAATTGCTATGAGGGACACATGAGCAGTAGGTAGATGTTTGTTTTATAGCAAGTTCTGTGTAAAATCCTTTTTAAACCAATCCCATTTTGTCCATTACGGGGTTGAAAAAAAAAAAAAGGTGTCTAAAATCTGAAGAAAAAAAAAGTTTTGATATGTGTCTAATGATGTGGGGGATTTAAAAAATGAATCATATGTAGTTGAAAAAAATGTTCTAAGTTGAAATGTTACCGAATCCCAGGAATGACCCACATACATGGATGGAACGATGAAACGAATACTAAGTTAATGAATATTGTCCCTTTCACTGTTTTCTGTCAAGTTTGACCAGAATTACTAGACAGACTATAGTTATGTCACAAAAAATTTACCCATAACAAAAAACCCATTGTTCTTTTAATAATGTGCTGAACTGTTGAGTTTTGGATGTTTTGGGGTCATTTTGATTTAATTGGTCATATTAAAGGCTATTTCTCCTTATTTCCTCATACACCTTCTGGGTGGAGCATACCGTTCAGCTTGGGGATGGTGAACAATTATGTTGTCTCAGAAAAAAGAAAAAAAAAATCATGACATACTTGACAATGCCTTCTACTGTATAATATAGTTGATAAATCCAAAGGTACATACTGATTTAAAGTTATGAAATCAGATTCCTTGCTTCCACTTCCACTTGTCAAGAGACATCTCTTCCTTCATCACTCTAGGGGCTGTTGTTGTTTATTCACAGGGCCTGTCAGGAAAACGGAAAAATAAAAATTTGAGAATAAAACATGAAAATTTAAACGGGTGATTTTTTTCATTCTCCTTCATGAGAATTTCTATACTTGAATTTTCTCTGCTTTCCAATTTTATGAGTCATTCTCTTTAATAACTGACTAACAGTCATATATCAAAGAGTCGTCCTTGATCTGACAATCTTGAGAGAGAAATGTAAGAATAATAGACTCTTACTGCTATTTAATACTGCAGTTTAATTTAATATAATCATGCACTATTACTGTAGGCTATGTATTAGAGCTAATTTTGCCTTAAAATATCTAATCTCTTTGTTGAAAGGAGCTCAGTTCCTTCAAATGTATGTAAAAGAAATGATTTTTGGCATTGCATAAGATGCACAAATCATTGCTCTCGTAATAGAGCAAAATTAACAAACAGGGTCATTAAGAAATATATAGACATACTTTGCTTATAGAATGTTTCTGATATCTCAATATCTCTGAGAGAATACGAATATATACTGCTAAAAAGTATAATTCAAGATATAAAATTAATATAAAAGAATACATATACAAAATTAAGTATATATACATATATTGTTGTTAGTTTTATTACTATTTTCATCATCTTGGTGTATTCTGTGTAGACAGTATCACACTGAATTGAATGGATTCTATTGTCTTTAGTCACGTCATGTCGCACCGCTAATGTCCAGTGGAGACAAGGAGTTAGTCTGAAAATGACTCTGCCTAAAGTTTAAAGGTTCAGAACAATTAAACTAGGATGTTAATTTCTCCCATTAATTAGTAAAAATTAACATGACTCAAAATCCTTTCATCTCTTTCTTAAGAGGACAATTACTCAGCTATGAGCTGTGGATGAGGTGGAGATGGAGATGTAGTATAAATATCCCGTCTGCTTTGGAGACAAACAACAGTACGAGCGACGAGCTGGTTAAAGCAGAACATACTGTTCACTTGCTACAGCACTTCAAGTATTCGGTTCAGTTTCTCTTGAACAGACAAGGACTAAAACCATGTAAGTAATCATCTCAGACATTGTTTGAAACTTATTATGAATTGCTATTAGAAAGCTGACATCTAGAATTCATAGGCCACCAAGATTTGTTTAAAAACCCGGATTGTTATTTCCAATGACTTTCCTTTTCTGGTATAATTATATAGTTTATATAGTTATATAGTTAAGAATTTTGGCCTTTTGGGAACAGCCTAATGTTGTCAAGAAACCAAACTTAAACGAAACTGGAGATCTGATTTCTAAGAGATTTCGTATTTATGAATTATTAACCATCTACTGACCAAATACAGATGACACTCATGTCTCTCATTTCTTTCTTTTTTGCCCAGCATGCCTTTTGTATACAACCCATACAAAAACCTCTGCACCGTTGGCCGTTTCCCAGCCATTAAACTGCAGGAGGATGGCTGCAGGAAAGCAGCATGCTATACACCGGTTTACAACAACACTTGTGTTAACCCATGCTCTAAACCTTATGTAAATCCTTGGGCTAGCCCTTGCAATATCCCTTATGCTTACCCATATGTTAACCCTTGTGTTAACCCATTCGTCAACCCCTGTGTTAACCCATGTGTTAACCCTTGTGCTACTCCATACCCTAATCCTTGCGGTTTTGTCACTCCATGCCATGATTATGAGACAAAGGAAGTCGTCGTCAAGGAATGCGTGGAGGATTGTACAAGCAAGCGAGTCTGTGGGGTCGAGGGTAAGGGACATTGTCTTTTTTTTATCTTTGTCCTGCAGTGCATGATGGGAATGATCCTTACTTGTAATAACTCAATGAATGATCTGTTTGATGATTATTTACCTGTTTTCTGCTTTTTCATTTTCTCAGATGCTGTCCTCCGGGTGAGTAAAGTTGACCTTCTCAAATGCAGGACCGGAAAGAATCGTGAGGAGCATCACACACATTGTTTCCTTGATGATCATCTCATCGTCCGCAGAGGACAGTGTTTCAATATGTGGGTTGATCTGTGCCGTCCTTTCAATCCCAGTTGTGACAAGCTTCACCTGGAGCTCAAACTAGGTTAGTTATGACCAACAGCATGTGGAAACATGCCAAGAAATAACATGAGCTGAACTAACATTTTTACCATCATTGAAATCTCTTGTTCTTCTGTGTGTTTTACAGGTCACATCCCATCCATCCGGGACGGCACTTATGTGATCGTTCCAATAGTGGAAGAATTCAAGAAAGACTGCTGGGGTGCAAAGATTGTGGAACAAGGACAAAACCGAATCAAACTGTGTGTGCACTCTATTCCGACTGCTTGCGTTGGACGATACCAGCTCAGTGTCGTGACACACTGTCCAGGAGGCAGATTCACTTTACCTTGTGTTCCTGAAAATGAAATTTACATGTTGTTCAACCCCTGGTGTAAAGGTAAAACCTAAATATGAAAATGTAATAGAATGAGTAAAGTGAGCACTATTGAAACTTAATGAAGCTTTTCCATTTAAAGTAAAAAAATGTTTTCTTTATCAGATGACTGTGTGTATCTGAGTGATGACGCGGAGAGAGCTGAGTATGTGCTGAATGACATGGGCAGAATCTACTATGGAACTAAGCAGCAGATTGGTTGCAGAACATGGAACTTTGGTCAAGTAAGAGCCAAAAATTTAATTAATATATTACACAAGTTCAAGTTTAAGATATGTCAGAGATAAAGGCACCGCTACGGTTTCTGGCCACCCTAGACAGTTTTTCCTAACCTTCCCATATCTGAGATATAATTCCACAGAACAAGTGCATAAGATAGCATGAAGGTTGTTTAACAATATCTAATTTTCTTCCTCTCTGATCTGTGGTTCTTAGTTTGAGAAGGGAATCTTGTCTGCGTGTATTTATGTATTGGAGAAGAGCGGTAAACCTTGCTCAGGATGGGGAAACCCCATTAACATTTCCAGAGTAGTGTCTGACATGGTGAGTTTTCATTTACTTCTTATCAATACCCTGATTTCATGTTTGAAAGCCTGACACAATGGTCTAATTTGTTCTCTTCTGAATGCAGTGCTTCTATAATATTTTCAATCATCTCTCCTTATCAGGTTATTGCCAACAAAGACTGTGGTGTGCTGGTGGGTAACTGGTCAAACTGCTATGGAGATGGAACTGCTCCGACATCCTGGTGCAGCAGCAGTGCCATCCTGAAACAATACCACAAATGTGGAGGAATACCGGTCAAATATGGACAGAGCTCGGCCTTTGCTGGAGTCACCAACACACGTAAGAGTTCCTGCAGACTGGACAAGGACAAAAAGTTTTGAGAAAGTGATTGTAGATATAATGCACTTATATTCTTCTTCTCTTTCTCGTAGTGTTGAGGTGTTTGGGAATTCCTGCTCGTCCGGTCTCAAACTTCTGTTCTGCTCATGACACTGATGTTTGTTTGACATCTGACGTCTATTTGGATGAGAAATTCCAGTTGATCGATCACATGAACCGTGATTCAGTCTGGTAAGTGTCATTACCATTTGTAACCAAGAGTTCCTCTGAATGTCCATGAACTGTTTTCATTTCTTTCATCTTCTCTTCTATGTAGGAACTACCACGTGTGGAATGAGGCCTGGATGACTCGGTCAGACCTGCCATCTGGTTTCGGAGGTTGGCAGGTGGTTGATTCCACTCCTCAACTGACCAGCCAGGGCTTCTTCCGCTGCGGCCCTACCTCTGTTGCTGCGATCCGCAGTGGACAGACCTTCCTGAAGCATGATGTGCCCTTCCTTTTCGCTGAAGTATGTTAATTCCTTTAATTTACCATTGTGTCATACATCAATTATAATGACATATGACTTATGATTCTTGTTTGTCTCTGTGTTCTAGGTGAATAATGATAAAGTTTACTGGCAGAGGAAATGTGATGGAACATTTGGTGTTGTCCACATTGAGAAGGATGTAGTAGGTCACTGCATCAGCACCAAGGCTGTTGGCTCAGATCAACGTGTGGATATCACAAATCTCTACAAACACCCACTCGGTAAAAACCGCATGCATTCCAGCACTCATTACTTTGAACCATGGTGCTTATACTAGTGATGAATGTTCGTGTTTCTCCTGTGTTTCATCGCTCTCTAAATTTTCCTTTTACTTTCATTGATCAGGTTCTTCTGAGCAGTGCACTGCTTTGGAAACAGCTCTTCGTCATGGCTCCAAGCGATGCACATACCCACTGCCCTGTGCTGAGGATGTTGTCTGTGAAGTCAACCTGAAAGGGGATGGATCATGTGTGGGCAAAGATGCTGTGCTTTGCATCAATCTAAAAAACAAATGCAGCTCATCTCGTAGCGTCACCCTCTACAGCCAGTCTGCAGCCATGTACTACACCGGAGTCAGAAAGACCTTCCTGAAGAAAGACCACACATGCATTGAGCTCAAGCCCTCTGAATGTGAGAAGTTATCAAATCTGAAATCAAAGAGTTGCAATACATGAGACTACACAGTTGGTACAATGTAGCTTATGGGTAAAGAGACTTGAGTATTCATTCAATATTTGTCACTTTTCCCCACAATAGGCAGACCTCTGGAATGGACCCTGAGTTATGACGAGTATAAGGAACACCTGGTGGATCACGCCTCACTGATGCTCAACATCTTCGGACATGTGGCTCAGACTAAGCAGGTTTTGGCCACACAGTACAGCTTCAGACTGCGCACACCAGATCTTGTTATCGCTGTAAGTTCAAAGTTATGGTTCAACTGATACATCTTTTGATTGTTTGAAATCATTTCATGCTAAATTGCGTCTTGTATGTGGTTCTTCTCAGCCTGTATGTGATGCTGTCTTGGGTCAAGAAGTGCCAGTCAAAATCACTTTCCAGAATCCACTGCCTTGTGTCCTGAAGAACACTGCATTCCGCTTTGTGGGACTTGGACTGCAGCATGCCAGAGTTGTTAACTATGGGTAAAATTAATTAAATTTTTTTTTTATTAAATAATAAAAGTTGCATTATTATGCTTAATTTTCACTTAATTGTATAAATTATGATTGCTAAACTCAAACAGTGATTATTTAATCAAAAAAAGTAAAATGTAATAATCACAGTAGTATTAAATAATCTTTCTTTCTTTCACAGTGACATTGCAGGGCATGCCACAGTGTGCCTGACGGAGAAGTTTATTCCCAAGTGTCACGGCCCACATAAACTTCTGGCATCATTTGATTGTCCTCAGCTCACTCAGGTGCATGGATTCGCCAACATTGTCGTCAAACAGCACTGTTAAACCAAACAAATAACTAAAACAGAGGAAACATCATGGCTCCATTGAACAGAAAGTGTTCACATTGAATTGATTTGAAAAATAAGATAACTTTTAGTTTCTCTTAACCTACAAGCTGTAAACATTAAACTTCTTATGGTGCATTTAGTCATGATGTAGGACAAGTGCACTTATGCTTTATGCAAGACACTGTTGTCTTTTCATCTTTTCTGATTTTTTTTTTCTTTTCTTTTTTTTGTAGTTTTTAGGAATTGGAATTTATGAGTTTGAGAGATTACAAATGTCATTCTGAATCAGTCATTAACCTTTTTTTTCTCATTTGGAAACTCAAGTAATTGTTTCATGGTGTTGGTTACTCTGTACTGTGTAGCTTCAGCTTCAAATAAAATATTTCTAGCATACTAAACTGTGTCATTTTGTGATGTGTAATTGAGCAGGATCTATAAAAAAAAAAACAAGGCTTATTCCTCTTGTCATTTAAAATTAGTAATACATTCTTGTCTTATACACTTTCCAGAACCTAGAATTTTATATTCACATAAATCCAAACTTTTGCAGACTCCTCAAAACATTAATATAGACCATTGCTTTGCTGGTATTAAAAGATGGCATAAAACATTTCAAGACAATTAAAGAATCTGAAAGATTGTGTACTTCAAGTCAGATGCATTTACATTGTGACTGTGCCTCAGATGCAATCAACTGAAACTCTGTTTACAAAAGTGTGACCCAAATGGCCCATATAATTAGCCCACTAGGTCAGCATTAGGTCAATGTATCATGGGCTCTCCATGGGAGAGGTATTATCAGGTCATGTGGCTACACTATCATTGGCTCTCCATGGGGTGTTTGTAAAGGTCTGGTCTCACAGACAGTACCTTGGGTTAAGATTGTTTGAAGGATGACATGCTAACATCGCTGCTGAAGAACTGCTACACTGCTACCTTCAATACATTCTTCTGCCCACAAGAACTTTGGTTAAGCTTACTTATTTTATGTATTAGAGAAATCTAGTGCATTGGCGAGACACCCAAACTACTGCTCAGCAAATACAGACAAATCTAACAATTTGGCGAGCCAGCCAGGAGAGACTGACAAGAAAACTCACCCACTGCAACAAGAAGTGAACTAAAGAGTCTTGGAGATTCTACAGTTTTTATGTTGAAGATCAACTGACTGCATCTGTGGACACAATTTATTTGAATCAACTGGATCGTTTCTCAAAGATCCTAATTTAGTGAGTGAAAGCTCTCTAAAAGAACTTAAAGAACACTTTTTCATAAGCAGATTAATCGATGCATGTAGTGTAGCCATAATAATCAGTGTAGCACTGTTTAAGAATTTTTGGCTTAGGCCTTTCTCTTGAGTCTGTAGGAAGTTTAGTTTGTTCTCCTGAGACTGTAGGAGCTATAGAAATAAGGTTTATAAGTTCAACTTTGACCTGCAATTTCGTATTACATGAAGGCTTGAGACCAATTTCTATTGGACCAAATTCTATTTCTATATTGACACATCATGACATGACCTCTCTCTACAGAATATCAAAGATTGAGGAAGCGCTGATTTTAGTCATGTTGCATCATCCTGTTTTATATAATACATCTTTAAAAGATTACAAAAATCTGATAAAAAGAGAGGCTGCTTGGTAAACAGTGTCATTGGAAACAGGAACCAATAGTACATTTGAACATTAAAACATATAATTGATGGACACAGTTATTGAACCGAACTGA
Source organism: Sinocyclocheilus anshuiensis (assembly GCF_001515605.1). Taxonomy (NCBI): domain Eukaryota; kingdom Metazoa; phylum Chordata; class Actinopteri; order Cypriniformes; family Cyprinidae; genus Sinocyclocheilus; species Sinocyclocheilus anshuiensis. The sequence goes on from NW_015552546.1 coordinate 2,180,546, forward strand.
ATCAACAGTGAACTGATTTCAAATGAATAATGACTGTTTACTATTGTCTTTTTAGAGCTGCTTTACAGAATGAATGAATTTTGTTTGCATCATTGAATCATTATTTTCTTGTTTATCACTGTAAAGCTGCTTTGAAACAATCTGCATGTTATGTGTATATATATAGAAAAAAACAGTAAGAGAAGTGGAAGTGAAAGAGGGACAGAAGAAAATGGAATTTTTTTACATAATGACTTTTATTGAAGCATTTGTAGCAGAAAGACCCACAAGTGGGAATTATTCACTTCAAGGAAAAGAACAGACCATCAGGCAGGGATCAAGCAACCAGTTTCTCAGAGCAGGAACAAGCAAACAGGTGCAGGATGGTTCCCTATTGTGATTTATTAAAAATAAATATTGTCATTTAATACTTTTTACATTTAACACTCAAGCGTGTGCAGAGTGGCACACCAAGACAGTTGATTAACAGTATGACCATTTGTAAAGCTACTTTTAAACAATTTATATTGTGAAAAGAGCTATACAAATAAATTTGACTTGACAGGTACCTGAGAGCCAGGTCCCCAACACAAGCAGCCAGGTGCCAGCAGCACTAAAAAAAGAAAAACAAAATGTGCCATGGATGAGTGCCACAAATAGCTTTCTTAACCGCATTCGACCAGCAATCTCCCGTCTACCCAGTGAAACCAGGAGTTTGCTACAAATAAAAATAATGCAGTTGATAAATGAGGCTGAGTACAGTTCCCAGGCACCTGATCCTTGAAGTAATAGGTCTCCCAAATGATGTTGATTAATTTGTTTCTTCATCAAATCAGATTTGGAGGTCAGTGCCAATGGTCTTGTGGGCAGCACGCCAACATGTAGCGCTGTCGCCCTTGGGGCGTCCCGAGTTCAAGTCCCGGCTCGCTGACCTTTTCCGATCCCATCCCCCTCACTCTCACCCAATTCACTTCCTGTCAACCTATACTATCCCATCTAAATGAAGGCATAAAACACCAAAAATAAATCTCCAATAAAATAAAATAGCATTACATTACTCGCTCACCAATGGATGCTCTGCAGTGAATGGGTGCTGTCAGAATGAGAGTCCAAACAGCTGATAAAAACATCACAATAATCCACAAGTAATGCACACCACTCCAGTCCATCAATGAATGTGCTCAGTTCAAACAAGTTTCACACTGTTGTTTAAAGTGACAGTTCACCCAAAAATGAAAATTACCCCAAGATTTACTCACCTTCATGCCATCTTAGGTGTTTATGGCTTTCTTCTTTCAGATAAATACAATCAGAGTTATATTAAAAAATGTCCTGGCTCTTCCAAGCTTTATAATGGCACGTTCACTAGAGCAGAGGCATAGCAATAGGGCAGGCAAGGCAGGCAACTGACAGCTGACCATTTGAACAATCAGAAATGTCATTATTAAAGGGGTCATATGATGCAATTTCAAGTTTTCCTTTCTCTTTGGAGTGTTACAAGCTGATTGTGCATAGATAAGATCCCTGAAGTTGCAAAGACTAAAGTCTCAAAACCAAAGAGATATTCTTTATCAAAGTTAAGACTCCTAACCACACACCCCTAAAACGGCTCTTTCTAACACGCCCCCACATATCTACCTCACTATGTGGAAATATTTGTGTAATGCC
>NW_015552546.1:2183150-2208811 GCF_001515605.1 Sinocyclocheilus anshuiensis
CATAGAGGACCTACAATAATGTACAGTATTTGAAAAATAATGTGTTTTTTGAACATTAAAGCATGTCAACATATTCTGTTACACCTAAAACACTAAATAATGATCTTTAAAAAAGCATCATATGACCCCTTTAATATAACATGGAGCAATAAATCTGCATCCCCCCTAGGGGGCCCCCTCTCGCGTTACTCTGGATGTGCTTGCTTTTTCCTCGTGATGCGTCGGCTGCCGTTTTCAAACCAAGTGGCAACCTCCCGCTCTCTCTCATGAAGCCAACAAGGAAGTGACTTAAACTGTAATTCATCAACTGGCCGCTAAAGGCTGGCTGCAAAAGGGAGTCAATCCCTTAGACTCGCCATGTTAAAATGCCCAACATTACAGCAGAAAAAAAACATGTTTACAGCCTGGTTCAAAAAATGATTTTGGTCTATATAGCTAATTTTGCCCTTCATGACAACTGTGAGGGGGGTGAATTTTTTTATAACTCATCCGTTTCAATTATATTAAGCCTTAAAATTCTGCATAATTAAGGGCGTGGCCACTTGAGTGACAGGTGGATTGCCTCTTCTGTCACCACCGTCGAGCTAGGTGGGCGTGGCTTCACCAACCTGCTCCCACCTCTTTGCCCATTTTCGATTATCCGGGGGTGACGCGCGGTGACGCGCTGCCAGGATGGCGACGGCCGCCTCCGCCCACTTTTGAGATTCAAAAACGCTCTTCGGAAATCTACGGGTGACGTCACGGACACTACGTCCATGTTTTTATACAGTCTTGTTTTTATACAGTCTATGTTTCAAACTGGCACAGAGGATTGACTTCGAGCTGAGAGGGAAGGAAGGAGCGGAGGAGGAGTTTCCGGACAGGATCGCCATTTTGGAAGCAGGTGTATTCAGATCGGAGCAACGGAAAAGTTTTGATTGTGATTCAAATAACTCATACTGAGTTTTGATAAGCATAGAAGTTATAATATTAAGAAGAAGAAAAAGATGGGGAAATCGCGAAAAAAAATGAGGAAGTTGGATCAGAGACAAAAGATAGGATTGATGATTCTGAGATTGAAGATGAAATGGAGACGGGTTGGTCACAGGTAGAAGGAGGGAGAATAAAAAGTGTAGGAAAAACAAATAAAAAGAGGAAGAAAGATAATGAAGAGGAGTCAGTAATTATAGATGAGGATAGTGAAAGGGAATTAATAAGTGGAAGGAGAGAGGAAATAAAAATCATTGTGAGATTTAAAGAGGGGCATGGAGTAAAAGGAGTAAACCCAATTGAAATAACAAATGAGTTGAGGAAACAATCAGGAGAGATTAAATGTGCAAGAGTACTTCAGGCTAGAGTGAGCTGAGGCGGCGGGGTCGAGAACGGCGCGCCCGGTGGATGCGACGAATGAGCGGCAACCACATGTGACGGACTGCGGGCTGGCCTCCGCTTTGTCCACGGTGAAAGTTGATGTATTCCCTCAGCGACCAGCACAGATCAGCTCTAGGCATGACGAAGCGGATATCGTCCTCTTTTGGAAGACCAAACAAAGTAGTTTCGCTTTCACAACGAAGCACACAGCGCCTTCACGACATGGCTGCAACAATACTACAGTGAGAATAAAAGTTACGCCTTCTTTCTTTGCGTGAACATTTGGGCGGCGTTATGCAAATCTTCCCACATAGTGAGGTAGATATGTGGGGGCGTGTTAGAACGAGCCATTTTAGGTAGGTATGGCTGACTCTGAACTTTTATAAAGAATATCTCTTTGGATTTGAGACTTTAGTTTTTGCAACTTTACAGATCTTCTTTATGCACCAAGAGCTTGTAACACTCCAAAGAGAAAGGAAAAATTGAAATCGCATCATATGACCCCTTTAAGAGGACCGTCCAAAAAAATTACACGAGTGAATCCGCCAAATTTATCCACTATTGACGGTGATAAGATAACTGTAGCAATGGACGGAACGAACTATCTGACAAGCTGGTGTCAAAACAGCTGTGCTTTAAGTGATGCAGAGTAACAAAACTACAGCAGCAACAAGTCTGTGTTGCCTTTAGCAGCTTCTACAGGTAAAGATAACTTAAAGCTCTCCTTTGATGTGTCCTTTTTAGGCAATGTTTGAAAAGTTTAATTTTTAAATTAAATCTAAAAAAAAAAGCCAAAATATTTAATGCATTATTTAATTATTATACCATTAGTAATTAACTTAATTTGTAGTTAACTAGTTAAGTATTTAAATCATTTACCATACTAGACTGTTGGTGTCTGGGCTTATTTATTTATTTATTTTTAAATGACATGAGACTTTGTAACTTCCTGCATTTTATATACTTCATCGTCATTTTATAATAAATCCAAAAGCAAGACGTGAGAAAAACTAGGGAGTTGAAATGGCAACTGAGCTAATGGGTGATTCTCTGCTCCCATGTACTGGCTACTTAGTTTACATTTATTTAGCTCTTCTACATTAAATTCGTTGAGTTAATATAATTAGTTGTCAACTAATAAAACTAGTAAAGCTGATAAAAACATACCTCAGGTCAACAATGAACCAAGAGAGGCTGTCGGCACTGGCACTAATTTCAATTGAACGGAACATACGTAGGTCTTTGGATATGGAGGACATAGTGACAGCATTTGCTGTAGCTAAGGCTCGTAAGCACCATTTTTAAGGTTACAATCCGTTACTGTAAATATGAATATTGTGTTGTACAGTATTGTGTCTTCTGCCATAAAGATGAAGATTGATGTTTTGTTAAAGAATAAGCACTTTGTGGTTTTTTTTAATAAGCAATTTATGTTCTATTATATGTGTTTTAACTACTTTTTGTTGTATAAATATACTATATATAGGTAATGAAGATATATTAATAAAATAATATTAGAAAGTCAAGTCAAGTTGAGCTTTATTGTCATTCCGCTACATACAGTGGAACGAAATGTCGTATCTCGCAGGACCACGGTGCTACATAAATATAAACATACAACACTAGACGTAAAAACAATTTTTTGACCTACATAGCTAACTATCTGAAGCGGTAACCTACATATACTATAAATAGTTGACTATACATACACATAACCTAAGACAGACTATACGGACTCAGAAAAAATCTATTAATTTTGCCTGGGGCCCCCACTTCATCTTGGTTCGCCTCTGCACTAGAGAGTGGCATTCCAGCGGATGATGTAGTACGTAGGCATAGCATAAGCTCCGGTGAGTATATGCTAGTCTCACGAGAACCAAGTTTTGTTTACAGCAAAAGAAAAACAGTCTCCTCTTGGCTTATATTGAAATCCTCCAACATTTTCCTTTACAAATCCTCGTTTTGTACTTCTAATTTGTGACCGGTGTTTTTGTTTTTGTTCTCTCCTCTGCGCTTCTGCGTTCATCACTTCTCACCAGAGCTTATGCTATGCCTATGTCATATACTGGAACGTCACATCTTGTGAATGTGAGTTTAGATATTTGATTATTTTGAATATCCCATACTTTCATTTACATTTAACATTACATTTAAGTCATTTAGCAGACACTTTTATCCAAAGCGACTTACAAATGAAGACAATGGAAGCAATCAAAATCAACAAAAGAGCAATTTGCAAGTCACAGTTAGCCAAATGCAGTACACGTAGGAAGTTTTTTTTTTAATTATATAATAAATAAAAAGAAAACAGACAGAATAGAAAAAGAATAGAGCAAGCTAGTGTTAGAGACCTTTTTGGCTTTTTGTTAATTGTATAATAAATAAAAAGAGAAGCTAGTGTTAGTTTTTTTTTTTTAAAGAAAACAAGCAGTTAGTAAATGAATAGAGTGCAAGTCTAAAATAGACTTAAATAATAGAATTGGAATAGAGAGTGCTAGAGTTAGAGGGTCAAATAAAGATGGAAGAGATGTGTTTTTAGCCGATTCTTGAAGATGGCTAAAGACTCAGCTGCTCGGATTGAGTTGGGCAGGTCATTCCACCAGGAGGGAACATTTAATGTAAACGTCTGTGAAAGTGATTTTGTGCCTCTTTGGGATGGCACAATAATGCGCTGTTCACTTGCAGAAGGCAAGCTTCTAGAGGGCAAGGATAGAGCAAACTAACATACTTTCAATCACAAACTCATCAGTCTGATTTTAGTCAGAGGATGTAGGTTGACCAATACCTTTAAGGCTGCCACCTACTGCTTGCCAAAAGTGTAGTGAACTTAATCTTTTCCCATACAACTTGCTAGATCAGCGACAGACAGAAACCAAAACTGATGACGTGTCTACTGCTCCATTCATCCAGGAGCCTTTAGTTTGCTCTATCCTGGCCATAAATTTGAGGTGACGTCAGCCTCCGCATGATCTACTAGTCATAATGATTTCAGGAGAGTTCAGAATAAATCAAGCTTTACATTTCATGCCAATTACATAAACAATTAGAAGCCAATTCAGAAAGGATAATGCAATTGTGAATCAAACTGTAGCCACATGGCCATTCTATGCTCCTTTACATGGCTCCACATAGGAGACACACAAATTCAACAGCGGTCTTGGTCTGAATATAAGCGTATATTCTGCACAGAAACATCTGAATCCAGTTCAGATCATGGTAGTAGGGAGAATAAAAGAACTTCATGCATCTCCTCCTTCAAACATCTTGTTAAGTGAGAAGAGAAATCATCTTGCGTCTGATGGTAAGATGACTCTCTGCCTTTGTCTCTCCGGTCTTTGTCTGGGACTGTAGGGTCTCTGGTGGGAGGAGGTGGAGGAGCACATGTCTGATCATCCAGTTATGATCCCTGCACAAGCCAAAAACAGCTATTGAACATACGCTTTCAAAAATAGATAGATACATACATACATACATACATGGCCTTGTTATGTTACACACTATAGTTATGTCATATCAATTTGCTTAAATCCTTGTAGAGTCATTGTTCCTTTAAAAATGGACTGGACTGATGACTTATGGATGATTTTGATTTAATTGGCCTTATTAAGGCAATTTCTCCTTATTTTCTCATATGCCTTCTGGGTGGAGCATGAGGTTCAGGTCGGGGATGATGAACAATTATGTTATATTAAAAAACAAAAATCATGACATGCTTCACAATGCCTTCTATAATATAGCTGATACATCCAATCCAAAGGTACATACTGATTTGAAGTTACAAAATCATATTCCTTACTTCCACTTCAAATAAGAGAGATCTCTTTCCTCATCACTTGAGGGGCTGCTGTAGGGGCCTGAAGCAATATTTTATCTTCTGTCAGGGAAAAGGAAAAAAAGAAATTAAAGATTAAACCATGACAATTTAACATTTTTCATTAATTCTCTTGCATGTGAATTTCCATACTCTGCTTTCCAATTTTATGAGTCATTCTATTTAATAACGGACTAACAGTCATATATCAAAGAGTCGTCCTTGTTCTGAAAATCATGAGAAATGTAAGAATGATGGACTCTTAACTATACTCCAATTTAATATAATGATGCACTATTACTGTATGTATCAGAGCTAATTTTGCCTTAAAACCTCTTATTTAATCTCTTTGTTGAAAGGAGCTCCATTCTTTCAAATATATGTTATAGAATAAAATAATAATAATAAAAAGATTTTCTGCCTTGCATCTCTTAATATGCTCTCTTAATATAACAAGATTAACAAACAGGGTCAGTAAGAAATAAACAGACATACTTTACTTACAGAATGTTTCTGATATCTTAATCTTTGGGACAATACTAATCTATATATATATACACCAATTCAAGATGTACTGTAAGAATGAATAAATAAAATTGAGAATATTTAGTATATTATCATATTAGTTTTACTACTGTTGTCTACATCTTATTCGCTTTGCTCATGTCCGGTGTAGACAAGGCAGTAGTCTGGAAAATGACTAGAAAATGAGTCAAAGTTTAAAGTTTAAAAGTTCAGAACAATTAAACTATGATGTTAATTTGTCCCATTAATTAGTAAAAATGAACATGACTCAAAATCCTTACATCTCTTTCTTAAGAGGACAATTACTCACACTCTTCAGCTATGAGCTGTGGATGGGGTGGAGATGGAAATGTACAGTGGGGAAAATATTTATTTGATCCCCTGCTGATTTTGTAAGTTTGCCCACTTACAAAGAAATGAAGGGTCTAAAATTGTTATGGTAGGTTTATTTTAATGGATAGAGACAGAATACCAACCAAAAAATCCACAAAAAACACATTATATATATAGGTTAGAGATTGATTTGCATTTCAGTGAGTGAAATAAGTATTTGATCCCCTACCAACCAGCAAGAATTCTGGCTCCCACAGACTGGTTATGTTCCCATGTGGAACACAGATTAGTCCTGTCACTTTAAGAAGTTACTCCTAATGTCAGCTCGTTAGGTGTTTAAGACACCTGTCCACACAATCTGTATCTTCCATTCCAACCTCTCCCACCACCATGGGCAAGACCAAAGAGCTGTCAAAGGATGTCAGAGACAAGATTGTAGATCTGCACAAGGCTGGAATGGGCTACAAGACCAGCATCAAGAAGCTTGGTGAGAAGGAGACAACTGTTGCCTCATGGGGTAAGGATGATCATGAGAAAGCTGAGGGATCAGCCCCGAAGTACACGGGAGGAGCTTGTTAATGATCTTAAGGCAGTTGGGACCACAGTCACCAAGCAAACCATTGGTAACGCACAACGCCGCAATGAACTGAAATCCTGCCACGCCTGCAAGGTCCCCCTGCTCAAGAAGGCACATGTACCGGTACCCGTTTAAAGTTTGCCAATGAACATCTAAATGATTCAGAGAAGGCTTGGGAGAAAGTGCTGTGGTCAGATAAGACCAAAATTGAGCTCTTTGGCATTAACTCGACTCGCCGTGTTTGGAGGGAGAGAAATGACCCCAAGAACACCATCCCTAGTCAAGCACGGAGGTGGAAACATTATGCTTTGGGGCTGTTTTTCTGCTAAGGGTACAGGGCGACTTCACCGCATTGAGAGGCAAATGGACGGGGCCATGTACTGTAAAATCTTGGATGAGAACCTCCTTCCCTCAGCCAGAACACTGAAGATGGGTCATGGATGGGTCTTCCAGCATGACAATGACCCGAAACATACCGCCAAGGCAACAAAGGAGCGGCTCAAGAAGAAGCACATTAGGGTTATGGAGTGGCCTAGCCAGTCTCCAGACCTCAATCCTATAGAAAATCTGTGGAGGGAGCTGAAACTTCGAGTTACCAAACGACAGCCAAGAAACCTTAAGGATTTAGAGAGGATCTGTAAAGAGGAGTGGATCAAAATCCCTCCTGAGATGTGTGCAAACCTGGTGACCAACTACAAAAAAACGTCTTACCTCTGTGCTTGCTACCAAGGGTTTCTGCACCAAGTACTAAGTCATGTTTTGCTTGGGGATCAAATACTTATTTCACTCACTGAAATGCAAATCAATTTCTAACCTTTATATAATGTGTTTTTTTCTGGATTTTTCGGTTGGTATTCTGTCTCTATACGTTAAAATAAACCTACCATAAAAATTACAGACCTTTCATTTCTTTGTAAGTGGGCAAACTTGCAAAATCAGCCGGGGATCAAATAAATATTTTCCCCACTGTATGTGCTGAATGACATGGGCAGAATCTACTATGGAACTAAGCAGCAGATTGCCTGCAAAACATGGAACTTTGGTCAAGTAAGAGCCAAACTTTCACTCATATTACAAGAGTGCTTACACAGGAGTTAACATTATGTCAGAGAGCCAATGTGAATACACTGATTTCAGTGGGAATAGTGTATCACAAGAAAATGGCACAAACAACAAAATTGTTCTTTTTCTAGTGTGTAAGTAACCCTATAAGTAACAAGGGTGTGCATTAAAAGTGTTGGAACCTATTGGGGTTTCTGTCTTTTCACATTCCATTTCTCTTGACGCATCTGAGATATAATTCTACAGAATAAGCTCTACTCCACAAGAGACAGCATGGCAAATTTTTCAATTTCCAATTTCCTCAATCCTCTGTCTGTTAATTAGTTCGAGGAGGGAATCTTGTCTGCGTGTATTTATGTGTTGGAGAAGAGCTGCACACCTTGCTCAGGATGGGGAATCCCCATTAACATTTCCAGAGTGGTGTCTGACATGGTGAGTCTTCATTTTCTTCTTATCAATACCCTGCTTTCATTTCGGAAATTCTTTAAAATGGTCCGATTTGTTCTCTTCTGAGTGTGGTTTCTGCATTCAAAATAAAATAGTTTTAATCATCTCTCATCAGGTTATTGCCAACAAAGACTGTGGTGTGCTGGTGGGTAACTGGTCAAACTGCTATGGAGATGGAACCGCTCCGACATCCTGGTGCAGCAGCAGTGCCATCCTGAAACAATACCACAAATGTGGAGGAATACCGGTCAAATATGGACAGAGCTCGGCCTTTGCTGGAGTCACCAACACACGTAAGACTTCCTGCAGACTGGACGAGGAGAAAAAGTTTTGAGAAAGTGATTGTAGATATAATGCACTTATTTTCTTCCTCTCTTTCTCGTAGTGTTGAGGTGTTTGGGAATTCCTGCTCGTCCGGTCTCAAACTTCTGTTCTGCTCATGACACTGATGTTTGTTTGACATCTGACGTCTATTTGGATGAGAAATTCCAGTTGATCGATCACATGAACGTTATTTAATCTGGTAAGTCTCATTACCATTTGTGATGTCCTAAAGAGTTTGAATGTGCATGAACTGTTTCGATTTCTTTCTTCTCCTCTTTCATGTAGGAACTACCAAGTGTGGAATGAGGCCTGGATGACTCGGTCAGACCTGCCATCTGGTTTCGGAGGTTGGCAGGTGGTTGATTCCACTCCTCAACGGACCAGCCAGGGCTTCTTCCGCTGCGGCCCTACCTCTGTTGCTGCGATCCGCAGTGGACAGACCTTCCTGAAGCATGATGTGCCCTTCATTTTCGCTGAAGTGCGTTAATTCCTTCAATTTACTATTGTGTCATACAGCGATTATAATGACATATTACTTAAGATTCCTGTTTGTCTCTGTGTGTTCTAGGTGAATAATGATAAAGTTTACTGGCAGAGAAAATGTGATTGAACATTTGGTGTTGTCCACGTTGAGAAGGATGTAGTAGGTTACTGCATCAGCACCAAGGCTGTTGGCTCAGATCAACGTGTGGATATCACAAATCTCTACAAACACCCACTCGGTAAAAACCACATGCATGTCTCTTAAAACATCTGGTTCAGTTCCCAACACTTTGAACCATGGTGCTTATACTAGTGATGAATGTTGGTGTTTCTCCTGTGTTTCATCACTCTCTAAATTTTCCTTTTACTTTCATTGATCAGGTTCTTCTGAGAAGTGCACTGCTTTGGAAACAGCTCTTTGTCATGGCTCCAAGCGATGCACATACCCACTGCCCTGTGCTGAGGATGTTGTCTGTGAAGTCAACCTGAAAGGGGATGGATCATGTGTGGGCAAAGATGCTGTGCTTTGCATCAATCTAAAAAACAAATGCAGCTCACCTCGTAGCATCACCCTCTACAGCCAGGCTGCAGCCATGTACTACACCGGAGTCAGAAAGACCTTCCTGAAGAAAGACCACACATGCATTGAGCTCAAGCCCTCTGAATGTGAGAAATTATAAAATCTGAAATCAAAGAGTTGCAATACATGAGACTACACAGTTGGTACAATGTAGATTATGGGTAAAGAGACTTGAGTATTCATTCAATATTTGTCACTTTTCCCCACAATAGGCAGACCTCTGGAATGGACCCTGAGTTATGACGAGTATAAGGAACACCTGGTGGATCACGCCTCACTGATGCTCAACATCTTCGGACATGTGGCTCAGACTAAGCAGGTTTTGGCCACACAGTACAGCTTCAGACTGCGCACACCAGATCTTGTTATCGCTGTGAGTTCAAAGTTATGGTTCAACTGATACATCTTTTGATTGTTTGAAATCATCTCATGCATTTCAATTGCGTCTTGTATGTGGTTCTTCTCAGCCTGTATGTGATGCTGTCGTGGGTCAAGAGGTGCCAGTCAAAATCACTTTCCAGAATCCACTGCCTTGTGTCCTGAAGAACACTGCATTCTGCTTTGTGGGACTTGGACTGCAGCATGCCAGAGTTGTTAACTATGGGTAAAATTAATTTCATTAATTGTTTAATTAAATAATAGATTCATTTATTCATTATTCTTTTTAATTTTCACTTAATTATATAAATTATTATTGCTAGACAGTGATTATTTAATCCAAAAAAGTAAAATGTAAAACAGTAGTATTAAATAATCTTTCTTTCACAGTGACATTGCAGGGCATGCCACAGTGTGCCTGACGGAGAAGTTTATTCCCAAGTGTCACGGCCCACATAAGTCTGAATCCAGTTCAGATCATGGTAGTAGGGAGAATAAAAGAACTTCATGCATCTCCTCCTTCAAAAATCTTAAGTGAGAAGAGAAATCATCTTGTAGGCTCTGATTCTCAACAAGGCATTGATTCATGAGTAAGACTTCAGTGAGGTTGCAAGGTCCTAAAATAGTATTCTGGCTTCATAAAGAACAGGTCAGTCAGGATTGGTCTGAAGGGGTCTTGTGTCTGATGGTAAGATGACTCTCTGCTCATCTATCCGTTTGCCCTGGGAGCGAAGGATGAGGCTGAAGAAGTCTTCGTCTGGGACTGTAGGGCCTCTGGTGGGAGGAGGTGGAGGAGCAGCTCAGGTGCATGGATTCGCCAACATTGTTGTCATACAGCACTGTTAAACCAAACAAATAACTAAAACAGAGGAAACATCATGGCTCCGCTGAATATAAAGCACTCACATTGAACGGAATTGCAAAATTAGATAACGGCTGTTTGTTTCTCTTAACCTACAAGCTATAAACATTAAACTTCTCACAGTGCATTTAGTCATGATGTAGGACAAGTGCACTTATGCTTTATGCAAGACACTGTTGTCTTTTAATTTTTTTGGGGGGGAATTGGCATTTAGGTGTTTGAGAGACTGCAAATGTCATTCTGAATCAGTTATTAACCCCCCCCCATTTGGAAACTCAAGTAATTGTTTCATGGTGTTGGTTACTCTGTACTGTGTAGCTTCAGCTTCAAATAAAATATTTCCAGCATACTAAACGGAGTCAGTTTGTGCTGTGTAATTGAGCAGGATCTATTCAAATGAGGCTTTATTCCTCTTGTCATTTAAAATTAGTAATACATATTTGTCTTATATACTTTCCATAACATTGAATTTTATATTTACATAAATCCAAACTTTTGCAGACTGCTTGTTTCTAAAACCTCAAAATATTAAAATAGAGCATTGCTTCGCTGGTATTAAAAGATAAAACATTTCAAGTCAAAAAAAAGAATCAAAACAGAACTGATATATGTTTAGTATTAAATATATATATATATACATCCAGTCTGGATCCCTGTACAAGCCAAAAACAGCCATTGAACATACGCTTTCAGAAAGAGTTAATAGTTCCATGCACCCATATAATAACATTAACCTGGCACTTAATCAGCATGTCGAAGAAGTCTTCATCTGGTTCTCTGTTATCGGCCGAGGCCATGAGTTTTCTGAGAACGTCCTGGCTGTGGCGCGGGTCCAGCCGGAGACCCGGGAGACTGTCCACACTGGCCCGCTGCTCGTCCAGCCGACGGCTCTGTGAGCTGGCCAGCAGGTCTAGGAAATGGCCAGGCTGTGCCGAGGCCTCCTCTCCGGGCGTGGAAATAGCTAAACAAGGTTAAAAACAGAGCAATTTAAAACAGGCCCATTTAAACATTGCTAAAATATATACACGCACATACACACAACACAACTGTTGTTTGTTGTTGTGAAAGTTGCTTTTTAACAGAAATTGATACTTTTATTCAGCAAGGAAACAATAAATTGGTCAAATGGTGTCAGTAAAGACATTTCTATTATAACAAAAATTAATGTAATTGATTTCAAATAAATTATGTTATTTTTTTAACTATTCATCAAAGGGTCCTGAAAAAAAAATATTACCAGTTTCTACACAAATATTAAGCAGCACAACTGTTTTCAATATTTATAATAATAAATGTTTCTTGAGCAGCAAATCAGCATATTAGAATGATTTCTGAAGGATCATGTGACACTGAGGACTGGGGTAATGATGCTGAAAATTTGGCTTTGCATCATAAGAATAAATTACTTTTTAAAATATAATACAATAGAAAACAGTTATTTTAAATTGTAATAATATTTTACAATATTAATGTTTTTACTACATTTTTGATCAAATAAATGCAGCCTTGATGAGTATGACTTCTTTCAAAAACATTAAAAAAAATCTTACTGACCCCAGACTTTTATTTTGTTAAAAAATAAAAGAATGGAAAAAAGTGTGTGTGTGTGAGTGTGTGTGTGTGTGTGTGTGTGTGTGTGTGCGTGTGTGTGAGTGTGAGTGTTAATTTATTTTTATGTTTTAATATGCAAAAGTAGAATTTGACATTTGGCCGTAAACAACAGGACATTTTGGTTTCTGTTTGTAACACCTATTTGAAACATCAAGTATGATTGGCTGTGATTTTGTCATGTGACAATACTCTAGTGTTCAGTGTTTTGCTTGGCACATTGCTTGTCACAATGTATGCGCTGCTAAACGCTGGTATAATTATTACAAACTAAAGGTGCGTGCACACTGTCACGGTCTGTTATTTGCTAGTAGGTTTGTTATTTGCAGAAAGTTAATTTCTGCTCACATTGTTCCACTTTAAATCACCTGCTCCTACTTTTCTGCTTTAAATCAGTGTGAATGCACCTTCAATGATTTTGCACCTTCATATACAAGTATAGAGGACAGTGAGGGAGGACGACTCACGTTTCTTCAAGGCTACAGGTGGGGTTTCACAGGGAATGGAAGGGGCGGGAACACGGTTCAGGCCGTCCTGTAACGAGCACCTTTGGTCATCCATGCGACTGCCTTGAAAACGGCTCAGAAGATCAAAAAAGCCATCGTCACCCAGAGTGTCTGGGGCGTACTGTGGGAAAAGCCATTCAAGGAAATGATAAAAATGTTAGTATATTTACTTTTTATAATTTATCATTTAAAATGACAACCTGCTATTGGTCATGTGTCATTCAGAAAAGATTAGTATTTGACCTGTTTGTCCAGACGGGCTAAAGGTGGGCTGCTGCTGCTGTGGTTCTCAGCTGGTGGACTGGAGTTTGACCCATTCAGCCTGTGTTTTTTGCTCCTGAAGCGATTGATGAAGAAAAGTTTAGAAGATGTCTTGGCTATGGATGATTTGGTTGGCGATTTGGTTTGCTGAGGGGTTGTAGACTCCTCACAGGCCTGGCCCTGGACAGATGAGGCATTAGCAAACGATTTGATATGCAATATTATGAAATCTGAATTTTGACACTGATTTGTCTCACCGTATTTTTGTCAGAGCTGAGTTTCATGAGCTCCATGTTCTCCATGCTGTGTCTCCTGCTTCCTCTGGATCTTCCATCTACAAAACCAGAAAGAAGCTGTGACCCGGACTCATTCTGTAGATCAGTTGTGCTAAAAGCATATATGTGACCATGGACCACAAAACCAGTCATAAGGGTCAATTTTTTGAAATTGAGATTTATACATCATCTGAAAACTGAATAAATAAGCTTTCCATTGATGTATGGTTTGTTAGGACAATATTTGGCCGAGATACAACTATTTTAAAATCTTGAATCTGAGGGTGCAAAAAAAAAAAATCTAAATATTGAGAAAATCGCCTTTAAAGTTGTCCAAATGAAGTTCTTAGCAATGCATATTACTAATCAAAAATTAAGTTTTGATATATTTATGGTAGGAAATTTACAAAATATCTTCATGGAACATGATCTTTATTTAATATCCTAATGATTTTTGGCATAAAAGAAAAATCAATAATTTTGACCCATACAATGTTTTTTTTGGCTATTGCTACAAATATACCCCATACCCCAGCTCCAGGGTCACATATTGCGTACATTTTAGTATTTGTTTCTGTCAAGCATATTAATCATGCACAAAGTAATTTTGTACATTTTAAATGTATATATTTATGTGATATAAAAAAAATTAAAGAGCAGCACAAGGAGGATATTCAAGCCAATTTGAGTTTAAACAAAATGTACAACTTTCATCCAGTAGGTGGCGCTATCACCAAACACCAAACATGGTACTCTCAAACTAAACTTTAATATGCCAAAATACAGCATTAACTGCATATTTTAAAACTTGTATTGCAATTTTTTGCATTACAAGTTTTTAAATCTGTTTTTTTTTTTTTTTATCTATTTGAAAATTATTAAGATATTTTAACAGTTGTATTGCAAACTTCTGAATATACTTCTTAATATTCTAAAATGGCTTAAATGGGATTTTGTTTTCAATTTATTACGTTTCTCAATAATAACATGAAAGTACTATTTTTGTTAAAAAATACTTTGTGGTTTGTGCTTATCACAACCAGTGTTGGGGAAAGTTACTTTTAAAAGTAATGCATTACAATATTGCGTTACTCCCTAAAATAGTAACTAATTACGTTACTTAGTTACTTTTTATGGAAAGTAATGCGTTATATTACTTTTGCGTTACTTTCGCGTTACTTTTTAAATATGAGCAGGGCTTGATTGTTTTTAATATAAGAAGTTCTATTTATAGCAAATATAAAAGCCCTTTCACACCAAAAAGTGTAATGAATAACTCGCATTACTTGTAATGAGTTACCCCCAACACTGATCACAACTATAATTTTGTTGATCTATGTTTGTACATTTTAGTGCTTTATTGTATTATCTTTATTTTGTATTATATGATTATTTATATTTCCTATTTTTATTTTCATAAAATTATTTTTTTTATGATTACTATTATTTTATTGTTGTTTCCCCAGCACTCTATATATAATAGAAAATATAAATAAATCATAATTAATAATAAAAAAAAGTTTGGGTAACGCTTTATTTTACAGTGTTCTTGTAACATGTTACATATAGCAAGAGAAAGTAATAAGAGAAGAGTAATAAGACAAAATTACATGCAATAACCCTATAGTAAGTACATGTTGTTAAATAATATTACTAAGTACTTAAATGTATAATTACACTGTAACAAGGACAACATGAAATAAAGTGTAACCAAACTTTGTGCACCTTTAAGGATTCTTGTACAAATTCAAATTCAACAGCCATTTGTGGTTTTAAAGTTGTGTGTGCTGTTACCAGGCAGACTGCTGTCACCGGGCGGACTCTCGATGAAGGCAGAGCTGTTAGTGTTGGAATTATTCTGCTTCAGACTCAAAACTAACTGCAGATCAGATACGTTCATTCGAGCCGTCAGCTCCCCACTGCGGTCTCCAATCTGAGCAGCACACACACACAGGAAGGAAAAAACATTACTGGAAGTGCTTCTCCAGAAAACACGAACACGCAGAAGCCAGCGTAAGTCACGTTTCACCTCAAAATCAAATGAAAGAAATAAGAATATTTACCCTCACATTATTTTTATGAAAATTAAGCAGAAAAAGTCCTCTTCTGCTTTCTTGCATTTCACCTCTAGCTTGTTTCCTAATCGAATCTAGTGTTAATAAAGCTGACTTTATCAGAACAGGTCTAATGCTACATAAGTAGAAAAGAAAAGTCACTTTAGAGGAAATTATTTAGAGATTTCAGTGGAATAACAATGACAAATCATTCACAATAAGATCAGGAACGTGCATTAAGAAAATAAATCTGTTCAATTTGGATGTTAAATGTGTTTTTAATCACAAAAGTGTGTTGTACAAACTTTAATTTATGCTAATTAAATAAAATAAATGTATCAGAGACAGTAATTGGGAAAAATGGTAACTTGCTTTTAAGAACTGAGAATTTTGGGTGAAAAAGGTCTTAATCATCATAAAAATAATGTCGGGATCAGAGTTACTATTGTTAACTAAAAACCTAAAAAAAAAAAAAAAAATGTATTACTTGAAATAAAACAACCATTAGCTGAAATAATATACAAAAAAGCTAGCTGCCATGGTAATGCTATTAAAATAACATAATCATAATACAAAAATCTTAATCCTAAAACAAGCTTCTTTTTTCAATTTAAAACATAATTTCTTGCTATTCTTGCTTTTTTTTTTTCTCTCTCTTTAGATTTTTCTTTTCCTTGAGATTCACCCGCGGGCTTTACTGTGCAGACAGGAAGTGTGTTGGTGTTATCTCAGTGCACGCACACACACACACACACACACACCTCTTTGGAGATCTCCAGATGTTTTTCAGCGAAGCTCATGGCCTGCTCGTGGTTTCCCAGTGCGGTGTAGGCGTTCCCTAAACTCCAGCACGCTCTCCCTTCTCCGATCCTACACACACAGAGACAGAGACAGCATTAGACGTCAGGAAGAGCAGCAGCACAGACAGGAAGTGTCAGTGACAGTGTACCTGTCCTTGAGGTCCTGAGCTATGATGAGATGTTTGAGGTGATAGTCTATGGCTCTCTCATAGTCCTGCAGGAGCGTGTAGGTGTTGCCCAGACTGTAGCAGGCCTGAGCCTCCACGGCCCTGTCCTTCAGCTGCCGCGCCAACTGCAGTGTCCGCCTGCAGGAGAAACACACCACAATCACCTCATCATATGACTCCAGCTCATCTAACAGCAAAGTACAGACGTGCATGTTTTTTTGGACTTGTATCATGGTAATGTCATATTTTAGCCATTGTACTTGTATATAAGACTGCTGAAGAAATCCATGCATGAGGCTCCCAGTATATCTGATCCCAGTTCAAATTTCAAATTTCTATATATGCTAAATTTTGGTTAAGGTTGAAGGTTTCGATGAATAAAGGTTTTTCTCTCTGCCTTGCAAGGAAAAAAGTGACAATAAACATGGCTTATAATGGCTATAATATAATGTCTATATTAATGGAAATTGAATAAATAGGAAAGTGGAAAATAAATCAATTATAATTTGTAAATTAATTATAATAAAATAAACAATAATGTAAAAAAAGGGGAAATAATCATGGTTGTTGCTTTTTTCTCTCTGTCTTGCGAGGACAAAAATGACAATGAACATTACTTATAAGGGCTAAAATATAACGTCTATAATAAAAGAAATTAAATGTGGAAATAAAAGTGGAAAGTAAATTAATTATAAAATAAAATAAAATAATCACGGTTGTTGCTTTCTTTCTATTCCTTGCTTTAGATATTACGTTTAACTTAGAATAAAATATTTATAAAAAAAAATTGCTGTTGTAGCTTTGTTTGTTTTCCTTGCTTTGTATATTATGTTAAAAACTTGGAATAAAATATAGAAAGAAAAACAACATCATAACAAAACAAAATAAAATAAAATGCCAACTGACTTGTAATGTTCAGCTGCAACTTCAAATTGTCCAAGGAATATGTATGCATTTCCAAGGTTACAATATGCTCTCCGCTCTGCAGCTCTGTCTCCAAACTCCTTTGCAATAAGGAGACGCTGTAAAATCAAACAAACAAACAAAAAACATGATTTATTTTTACATTAAGCCTAATTCATGAAACATGAACCCTGCTGATTTGTTCATCACGAGCATTTTCTGCACGACAGGTGCACAGAGTACAACACTGCAAGTTTCTGCATTATTATTGTACATCTAGTAATATTTACTCTTGCAATACATATATAAAATTGTAAACATAATAATACAGACCTTTTCTGTACAGTAATCCAACATTTATCAGTTTGTGCATTTTCAGTTTTTTTCAGTCCATTTTAATGGAAACCACAGGCTTGTTCATTTAGGAAACTCTCCGTATGAAATACCTGTTCGTGAGCCAGAACAGCATCCTGGAAGTTTCCGAGCAAATAGTGCGAGTTGCCAAGGTTACCGTAGGTCCTGCCCTGTGCCGCTCTGTCCCCCAGCTCTTTCACAATGGCCAGATTCGCTCTTCAAACCGAGAGGTGCAGTATTAGATACAGTGGCGGGGATAAAACAATAAAAGCTTTAGCATGCCTTTGGAAAACACTGCTGCAGTCTCTGCAATGTTCTTTCAGAAATGAAATATTTTGTCTTTTGGCACATGTGTGTCGTCTACACACTGGTTTGGGTGTTCAGAAGAATGAAAACAACAAATGCTGGCTGGCTCACTCATAGTACTCTGTTGCTTTCTTCAGAGCGATGCGTGCCTCCTCGGGAAATTCTCCAGGGTCCATACCGCTCCAACATATGTTCTTCCCCTTGGCGTGGTACACATTCCCATAATTATACAGCGCTCGGGCCTGCCCCACCTAACAAAACCACACACAGACACGCACACACAACAGTCAGTCCACACGCACCGCTCATTACACACCTAAAACGGATCGACGGCTTGCATTTAAACTATGTTTATGGTCAGTTAAAATAGATCAAGTGGTGTCTCGGGATAACAGGACTTCCAAAAACATCCGAGGCAAACTTGGCCATGAACTATTCAAACGGAGAATAGAACGATTTTGTCGTCATGTACTCGCCCTTAAACATTGGAGATATAAAAAAAATAGACCATAATAATATTAAAAATGTATATAATCAACACATTTTTACTCTAAAAGGGTTTAAAAATATGAAGAATGTATCCTTATGACAATTTCCAAAGTAATCCCATCAGTTTGTTTGTTTATTTATATATATATTTGAATAGTTTATTTTTATCAATATATACATGCTATTTCATTTATCTGTGTTTTATTTAAGTATTGTTTACTTTACTAAAAAAATATTATCAGTCAACAAATCTATGACCATTTTAGCTTTTTATTATATCTGACTTACATCTTTTTTTTAAACAGTGAGCAAATTATATCAGCAAACTAAAATTATATTTAACAGTTAGTTTATTAGTTAGTTAGTCAGTTATTTGTAGTTTTATTTGTATTATTTTATTTATTTACATTTAATTTACTTATTATTTACATTCCTAAATCAATATTTTCCAATATTTTTTTGCTTTTTATTACATCTGATTGCTTGCTTTTTTCAAGCAATGAGGCTTATTTCTTTTAGCTGAACATTTTATTATGAACATTTTCTTAAACATTTTAGTTGATAACAATATATAAGCACATTTTATGGGAAAGTGATTCAAAAATTAAAAATGAATAAAAAAGTCCTATTACTTACAATCCTATTATTATTTATTTGCTTGAACAGTCAGTTTTATTTTATCAGTTAATAAAACATTACTATTTTATTTATTTATCTATTTTAAGTCTTTTATTTCAAAAGTTTGATTTTTATTTGATCAAAAAAATCACTGTAAATACAAACCATTTTATTTATTTATATTTAAACAGTTTATCAATAAATAAATAAATAATTAGTATTGCTTACATCAATAAATAAATTAAATCAGTCAATAAATGCATTTAAAATGCTTTTTATTATATCTCCTCACCATATTTAGATATTTTTCCAAGCAATAAGGTCTATTTTTTTTTACTTGGAAGTTTTCTTTGGTTCTGCAAGCATATTGTGACGAGGAGCTGTCAAGCTCCAAAAATGGACAAAAAAGTGCCATAAAAATAGTCAATACGTGATATTCTCAGCCTGATGACGGCGTATGATAGCTGTCAGATCTTATTCACACGAACACATCGCACGTATGTACACTGTGCCTTGACACTAAGTGCTAGGTTTGACATCAATAATGCCATTGGTTCATGAGAATCATACTGTAGATTCTTTAAAATATCTTCATTTTGGGTTTAGCTATTGCATTAAAAGGCCCTTTGGTTGTGTTAAACACCTCACCTTATCATGGAGCATCCTAGAAATGTCCAGATGTCTTTGGCAACAAACTGCTGCTTCATCATAGCGACACAAAACCTTCAAAGTGTTTCCAAGGTTACCACTGGCTTTAGCTTCTCCCAGCTGATCTCCGATAGTTCTGAAAGAGTCCGAATAACAAAACATGTTCTTTTAGATAAGGACATAATCCTGCCAGCTTTGAAACAGTGACATAAGCTTCCAGATTCAGACCTGGTGAGTGTGAGGTCATGGCGATGGTATTCCAGCGCCTTGTTGTAGTCGTGCAGGTGGAAGTAGGCATTGCCCAGCTGACTGTAGATGGCACTCAAAATCTGCAGGTCTTCTGTGCCCACCTGGATGGCCGACTCAAAAAAGGAGACACCCACAAGGTAATCTCCCACTTTACACAGACGCTCACCTTCCAGAGCCAGTTCCAGACATGAGGCCTCCATCCTGCGCGGGACAGTAGAGAGGTGAGCAAAGAGCAAGATGTTTATCATGGATAAAAAAAAAGAAAGTATTTTGGTTAAAAATAAAATAATAGTTTAAAGGGCACCTATTATGCAAAATCCACTTTTACATGGTGTTTGGACAAAAATGTGTGTTGGCAGTGTGTGAACCCAACCACCCTACAATGATAAAAATCCACCCACTCCTCATTTTTTAATCCCCTTTAAACCAAATCAGTCTCACTAGGCAAGCCGTTTTGATTCTCTATGCAATGTGACATCACATTGCATAGGGCTGGGCTACGGGGGTTGATTGACAGCCCTGCATTGCCATAGTTTCCGCCCTCAGCGGTTGTACGCTGTCCTCCATTTTCTCCGCTCTCGAGCAGCTGAAATGCCAACAATGTGTCGTAAGCAGTCCCGGAGCGCTGTCTGGATGTAAGACTGAACATTCGTTTTCTCCCAACAACTGAGCTGCTGAGGACGCAGTGGATTACTTTCATTTTTCAAGGTAATGCGCTTCAAAATCTACTTAAATACGTTTATCACTCCAGACTGCTTTGTGAATATCATGTCGTTATAGTGCTTAGTGTATTAACCGTGTTAGTGTGCGTACGTTATCCAAGTATTTTAATTGATCAGTGCCACGCTGGTGAGATTAGTTTGTGTCGTGCTGTTCGTTCGGTAGCGCAGTCGCATCGCGCTGTAACATTGCGCTGTTTCGACCCACTTTCAGTGCATTTGGCTTCCCATATGTATGGCTGAACACCGGTTCTCTTGCTCTCAGTCATGTTGCTTTTACTGGCTGTTTATTGTTGTAGATATGCAATGCAGAGAGACATATACGCGACGCCCTCTTCTGGAGACGGTGCAGGAATATGCAGCTCATTTGCATTTAAAGTGATACAAACCAAAACAGCTCTTTTTTAGACACACCCCAAAAATGTCATTTTCTAGCTGTTACAATAAATGATCTGTGGGGTATTTTGGGCTGAAACTTCACAGACACATTCTGGGGGCACCCAAGACTTGCAAAATGGGGCATAATAGGTGCCCTTTGAAAAATGCTAAATTAATGCAATAAATGAATACAAATTTAAATAAGCTCAAAATAAATCAATTGGGAAAAAAAAATAATAAATAACAATTAATAAATAATGAAACAAATAAAAATGATTAAAATAAAAAATAAATGAATAAAAAAAGATAAATTAAGAATTAATGAAGAAAAAATGAATAATAATAATAACAATAAAATAAATACACACACATACAAAAAATAAATAGCAAAATATATAAATAAACATTTTAAGTAATAAATAATTAATAATAATAATAATAATAATAATAATAATACATAAAAATGCAATTAAATAAATAAAATAATAAATATAAGCTACATTTTAAATAAATAAATAACTTAAACAAACAGTCAAACATAAATATTTTATTGATTGATTTTCAACCAAATGTCTATTTACTAGAGCTGCAACTAGGATGAGCACAGAGACACAACGAAAGTAGCGGGGACTGAAATAATAAAATATCGCAGTTTGATATACACGTTAAGACTAGTACGAGAAAAGAGCAACTAAAAGCAACTTAAACCTAATAAGCAGTTTAGTATTTGTGTTTAAGCATTTTCTAGCATTACATTCAGACACTGTACTTTTATATTTACATATAGAGGTCTTTTTAAGAGGCCTTACAGATGAGGAAGTATGAGGGCCCACATCATCGTAACAGCTTTCATTTTAAGTCTATTTACTGTAAATGCATTTCCTATTCATTTCTACACACTAGGCGACACCAAGTTAAAATGTTTGTCTGTAAAAAACAACAGCATTCCACAGATATGGCAGCAAAATCTAGAAAGAATTATTACAACACTAACATCATTAGGTCTTTGTCTACGCAAGTTCTTGAAAAGGTCTTTTTGGCTGACATGCACTAAAAACATGATGACTCCCTTATGAACAGTTTAAAGAGTTTCACAGAGTGACTAAGAATCTCAGCTGAAAACGCTTCCATGAAGCAGCAACCAGAAGGCTGACTTGAATGCTTGGAAACGGTCTAAAGCAGGGGTGCCCAAACTTGGTCCTGGAGGGCCGGTGTCCTGCAGAGTTTAGCTCCAACCCCAATTAAACACACCTGAACCAGCTAATCAAGCTCTTACTAGGCATACTAAAAACTTCCCAAGAGGTGTGTTGAGGCAAGTTGGAGCTAAACTCTGCAGGACACCAGCCCCCCAGGACCAAGTTTGGGCAGCCCTGGTCTAAAGTATGACAAAATACGTGCAAAATATAAACATGCATGTTGTATTTGCATACAAGCATTTATTTAAAACATATAAGCTAATCTTTTGTAAAAAATTATGTATATATTTACGGTCACTTTTGATCAATTTAATGCATCCTTGCTGAACAAAAATATTAGTTTCTTTCAAAAAACAATGTTACCAACACCAAACTTTTGAATGGCTTTTCAAACCAACAAGCAATCACCTCCAACACCCCGGCAACACCTTAGCATCCACATATGTCAGCTGTGTGCAGGAAAACTCACAAACCTCACCTTTTTTCCTTTCTCTTTTTGGAACTTTCAGCGCACCGTCTAAACATCTTAATCTTTTTCATGACTTTCTCTCCTCCGGTGTGATAGACATGTTTAATTCTCCACGGGGTGCAGCATGAGACCCACGGCTTCGACCCTCTCAGACACATAACGAAACAGACTGACCTCTTCCAAAAGACACCGAATTTCAAGATAACCCCCCTCTGTGAGACCTTTCCCAAGCCTCTATGCCTGGGAGAAGCCTCTGCATAACCAAACCAGGCTTTAGCTTGTAAAATGTTTTGTTGCTGACATGCGGCGACAGGTAACGCTGGGTCTCGCACACCTCAGCGGTAGGCCTGCTGATAACAGATGCAACAGTGCGACATGCCAGTGTCATCTACGGACACCCGATGGCAAGCGTCAATTCCAATTATGAGTGAGAGGACACATGGCGATTATCACGCGTAAAGGAGGAAAGAGAGTAACTCTAATGTGCTTTGAACAGCTCCTAAACCCGTTATTCCAGTTGGATGGGTCAACCTCAGAAAAAAATGCAATGCAGCTTCTGATATTTTTCCACTTACACTAAATGTTCTTTATTGGTATCTATGGTTCCATGAAGAACCTTTAACATTTATCAAGTTTTTTTGAATTTATGGAACTTTCCACTGTACAAAAAGTTATTTTTTAAAAGAACTTGAGCGCTATCTACAGAATTTTTTTTTTTTAAGTTCTTCACACTAAAAAAAATAAAGAACTGTTCAGTAAAAAATGTTATTTGGGGAACCAAAAATTGTTCTTCCATGGCATTGCTGCAAAAAACCCTTTTGGAACCTTTATTTTTTAAAATAAAGGTTCTTTAATGGCAATGGTTCCATGAAGAATCTTGAACAATTATGGAATCTTTCCATTGTACAAACTTTGTTCTTTAAAAGAAAAGGTTCTTTTAAGAACTGTGAAACCCCCCTTTTGGAACCTTTATTTTTATGAGTGTAATTACTTAGTTTTGCTTGCCAAGTCATGCTTTACTATTACTTACTCATACTCAAGGTTAAGGATTAGAACAAACCCATAACACTAAAAATTAAGCTTTGATACTTAGCTAGTCCTGCAGCATTTCAGCAACAGACATGAAGATACCTCAAATCATGTGACTTGTTGAGTATAGTTTAAATATTCATAACACAATATATTTAGAAGATAAAAAAGCCACAAAAAAAAACATTAATTTACAGTACACTGAACGAGGGACACAAAACATAACTAGACGTGAGAATCTAGTTACGCTTTTGGCTTGGGTCAGTAAGCAAGCAATAGTCAGCAACTTTCAGGCAAATGCACAGTGTTCTTCTGAATATGTGAACAACTAGTCACTCTCTGCATTAATAATACAAGTTAGCCGAGAAAGTAGAAAGGCGTTAAAGTCTTCAAGGAATAAAGAAATCCAACAAAACCTTCCAGAATTGATTAAGCTTCTGCTAAAGTAGAGTGAGATGTTGTCCTGAAGGAGAAAAATAGAAATCTTTTCTAATATTATAAATGGCTTTACTGTTACTTTTGATCAATTTAATGCATCCTTGATGTATAAAAATAGATATTTAAAAAAAAAACCTTACTGACCACAAACTTTTGAACAGTTTTTAACTTGGGCAGTAAGTACCTCAAACATCCTGGCAAACAACAGAGAAGACCTTAGAAACCACAATTAGCAAGAGAACGAGAAGGTATGAAGGCTTTAGAGCTGTGAAGGAATAAAGCAATCCAAGAAAACCTGCCAGAATCGATTAATCTTCTGCTGAAGTAGAGTGAGATGTTATCCTGAAGAACGAATCGACTCCAGCCAGAGAATCACTCAGGTAACCAAGGCCACGCTGGGAAAATCCATTAGACCGAGTTCAATCCCGCACTTTGCCCAGAGTGTCCTCAGCTGTTCGCATGTTCTAATTTCTTTATCCTCAGCGAGGTGGGACGCTGGCCGAGCGGCTGATGCCATTTCTCCACTGACCGATGCAAATGACTAATTCGCACCGTATATTAACTCGTACCTCTCATGAAGTGATGCATTTCACTGATACTTACTGAAATGCCAGGCACATGCTGCTCGTTATTTCGGTTCATTTCTAAAACTCCGACTTTAAAGGGACAGTTCACTTTAAAAATGAAACTTTTGTCATTATTTATTCACCCTCAAGTCTTTCCATGAGTTCTGTGGAACTTAAAAGGAGAAGGTTTAGCACAATGTCTCTTTTCCATACAAAATGAGTTGTGAACAAAAATGACAACAACCAAAAAGTATTATAAAAGCAGTCCACTTAAATCAGAAGCTATATATTACAAGTCTTCCGAAGCCAAACAAGAGCATTGTGTGAGGAACATGTAGAAGTTGTAAATTAAGAATGATTTCAGTAATGAAAGGGGTCATATGATGTTGCTAAAAAGAACATTATTTTGTGTATTTGGTGTAATGAAATGTGTTTATGCGGTTTAAGGTTCAAAAAACACAATATTTTCCACATACTGTACATTATTGTTTCTCCTCTATGCCCCGCCTTTCTGAAACGTGTAGATTTTTACAAAGCTCATCGTCTGAAAAGCGAGGTGTGCTGTGATTGGCCAGCTATCCAGTGCGTTGTGATTAGCCGAATACCTCAAGCGTGTGACGGAAATGTTACGCCCCTTACCATACTGTGATGGCCTGTCAGGCCGGAGCATAATTAAAAAACATGAAAACCCATTATAAACGAGGCATTCGTTGCATCAAGTGGGTACATAATTATGGATTATAATGACTTATACTGTCTTTTGCCGCATAAACGTAAAACCATGTCTGCATTTGTGATCGGAGAAATGACAAAAAACAAGTGCTACTCTACACTGCCCAAAACTCGCGTTTGAATCGTCAGTGGCAAATTCTTTAAATATGAAAACGTACTTACAG
>NW_015552546.1:2208947-2238681 GCF_001515605.1 Sinocyclocheilus anshuiensis
GATGAGCTTTGTAAAAATCGACGCATTTCAGAAAGGCGGGGCATAGAGGAGAAACAATAATGTACAGTATATTGAAAATAATGTGTTTTTTAAACTTAAACCGCATAAACACATTTCATTACACCAAATACACAAAATAATGTTCTTTTTTAATCGCATCATATGACCCCTTTAAAGATTAAACAAAATAAAAATATAATTACATGAAAAACTACATGAAAATTAGAAATGCTGCACTGGCAAATAATAAGTTTCAGTTGTAAATCTAAAATAAATCTAAATATAAATAAAACAAAATTAATAGAAATGACAAAAGCACATAACAAAATTACCAAAACTTCAATGAAAACTGAAAATACTAATATAAAAGCCAATTCAAAATATTAATAATAAATATAGTAATACTAAAATAACTGTGTGGTATCGTTCATGACTGAATGCAACATGACAGTTCAAATATGCAGAATGGAGAAGAATACATGAATACTCATTAAATAACTTTGACCATAAAATAGAGGAAGAGCCACTGCACAACTTTCAAGGACTTGGAAAATAGGCCTAGTCTTAAATTTGATTTCCATACAATCAAAAGGAGTTGTGACCAAAAAAAAAAAAAACACACACACACACACACACACACGAAATAAGTGTTGTAAAATTAGTCTATTTGAATCAGTGTTGTTATTGTTAACTAAAACTTTAAAAATATTAAATATTTTGGGTAATTAAAATGAATGTTAAAAAATATAGTTAAATGAAAAACGGAGAAGAAAAAAAACTTTTTTAAAAGTACTACAATTGCTAAAACAGAAATAAAATACTAATAAAAATGACAAAAGCATTCAAACTTAAAATAAATTACTAAAACTTAGAAATAAGTAAATAAAACAACTGAGAATATAAAAATATTAATAAATAACAATTACATATAACATAAGTACATAAAACATTACTAAAATAAGGTGATGACCAAACGCAACATAGTAGTTCAGATTGGGGAATGATATCTGGAAGCAGTAGGAAAAATACTCACTAAATAACTTTTTCACCATAAAATAGTGCAAAAGTCTCTGTACAGCTTTGGAAGACTTGGAATAAAATGCATGAGTGGTAGACTCCTGTTATGCTAGTATTTTTTATGCTTTTCAGAGCGTTTATATTAGCGTAAACATTTTCAAACATCTCCTTTTCTGTTCTACAAAAGAAAGGTTTGCAATTATATGAAGGTGAGCAAATGATGACGAACTGTTCAAGTTTAGATGAACCATCCCATCCAAACTTCAAGGCCTTGTTGGAGCCATGGCGGAGTAGTTTGTTCAATCCCATTCCCCGCTCTCTCCAATATTTTCTGTAACAGCTGCATGTGTGGAAAGAAACACAGGCCCTTGACTCATCTTTCAGGTCCAGCCTGAGATGCTCCTGCAGTATTTAAGGATGTACGACAGCAATACAAGAGACAAAATACTAGTGCAACAACTGATGACCCTCCCTTTTAATTTTTAAACACGCCTATTAAAAATGTACACACAGGAGATCTCTCGACAAACCTGAGCCCTCATTCACTCGCCTCCACCCGCACACTGTATTACATTACAAACCCTGTTTATCTGATGGAAAAACAAGTGCACGTCAGTGGATCACATCTGCTACAGAATGACAAACTCTAGCGCTAAACAACATATTTGAAGTCTTTTGGTTGCTTAAACTAGATAGAGAGGTAGAAGAGAACGGATGCGCTGTAAAACGAGTTAACATATGGTAAAGTAATAACTTCACTAAGAAAACAGTCAATGACTGATTAATCACAACATGCTACACTTTCACCCTACAAACTAATTCTGACTTGTGTTGCATCTCATGTGGATGGGTGAACATGAGGAAGTCTCTTGAGTTCCTCGTGAGCAACCATCCGATCATCAAAAGTCACAAGTTGTTGCAAACAGTGGCTGTTTGATGTGACCCAGGCAAGTGTCGGATAAACCAGTGCATGAGAAAAACAAAGGTTTTTAATTTAAAATGAAGACTGAGACCAACATCACCATCTATAATCTTGACTAATGCTTTCATCTGAAGGGACGCTGACACATTAGATACCATTTACTCACCCTAGCGCTATTTCAGACCCACCCATATGAGTTGATTTGTTCCAAGAAACACAAGTGGAGACATTTTCAAAAGTGTTATAGTGGCCAGAACCTGTCCAGCTACAAAGTTGACAAAAAGGCATCATTAAAAAGTCCATATGACTCACAAACTATTCCAAGTCTTTTGAAGTCATATGATAGTTAGTGTGAGAAAAAACCCAAGGATTCAATGCCACTTGGCACTGCTGATGTTAAACCTGGTGCAATGCTTCTTCATACAATATGTTTGAATATGGTTATGCATTTGTGCAAATGAGCTATGGTAAAAGGGAGCTTTTTTTTTTTTTTTACAAAATAATTACTTATATTTTAATGTTTTTCTCACAAAGTTCATATAACTTCAGAACACTTGAGCTTGAGGTGCATGATCATATCATCATTTTTGGTGATTGACATCTGTAAAATATTTCCTTTTGTATTCCACAGACGCAGCCACGTCATTGTTAACTAAAACTAAAACTAAGATGATTTAATAAATAATATTATCATTATTATTATTTGTTGACTGAAATAAAGTTTAAATAATTTTCTAAAATATAAATATTAGATTAAAAAACGTTAACATAAAAAACACATGAAAACTAGAAACGTTGTCTTGCAATTAATATAAAATATGCTTAAGTGGAAGAACTAAAAAAACAAAAATTAAATATAATATAATATAATAAAAGATATTTAAAAAACTAAAACTAGCAAAACATAAGTCATAACAAAATTACTAAAATTTTAACTAAAATTTAAAATAAAAAAAATATATAAAAATAAAAGCTAATTCAATTATTCAATAGTATATTTAGAAACAATACTAAAATAACACTGCACAGGAGAACGTCCTAAGTTTGGGAACGCAAGAGCAGTGTTGGGGGTAATATATTACAAGTAACTCCTACCTGGAACGGACATGAAACGCTTGATCCTCGTCTTTTGTGATCACATCCATTTAAATTCATAGTAAAAGTCCAAAAACCCAACAGCAAACCTGCAGATTTGGAAATAAATCTAATATCATGTCATCATAACTCTAAAACAAAAGACAAGCATAAAGAGCGAAGATGTCCATGCTTTCACTGGATCTGAACCCTCATCCATCTGACAGGCGAGCGACACTATGAGAGTCTAAGAAATTTGAGCCTTTCTCTCTCTCTCTCTCTCTCTCCCACACACACACACACACACACACACACACACACACACACACACACCAGCCCTGTCCAGATTTAAAAAGTAACGCAAAAGTAACGTAACCCATTACTTTCCATAAAAAGTAACTAAGTAACGTAATTAGTTACTTTTTTATGGAGTAACGCATTACTTAATATTGTAATGCATTACTTTTAAAAGTAACTTTCCCCAACACTGCGCAAGAGTGCGAGTAAACAATGACAACACTTTCATCTTTGAATTAATTTTATCCTGAGCAGAAACAGAACAGTGGGAAAACACAACATAAATCATATTTGTTTGTACTTCAGGAATTCCATGTATTGAGCAGAAATCGAAAAGCATTGTTAACATTCAAAACTAGATAAACCAACAATCTGAATACTCAGGAAAGGGCTGAGACCTTCATCTCTGCAATGTCTTGGAAAAAAAACAAAAAAAAGGTTAATTTGATATGAATTGTAAACACTTCCGTAGTTTAGACCAGTAGTTCCCAACCCTGGTCCTGGAGGCACCCCAACACTGCACATTTTGCATGTCTCCTTTCTCTGACACACCAATTTGAGGTCTTGGAGCAGGGCTGTCCAAACTCGGTCCTGGAGGGCCGGTGTCCTGCAGAGTTTAGCTCCAACTTGCTTCAACACACCTGACTGGAAGTTTCTATGCCTAGTAAGAGCTTGATTAGCTGGTTCAGGTGTTTTTAATTAGGGTTGGAGCTAAACTCTGCAGGACACCAGCCCTCCAGGACCGAGTTTGGACAGCCCTGTCTTGGAGTCTCTACTAATGAGCTGATGACCTGAATCAGGTGTGTTTGATTAAGGAGACCTGCAAAACATGCAGTGTTGGGGTGCCTCCAGGACCAGGGTTGGGAACCACTGTTTTAGACCACGATAGGCCAAACACGGTGGTTTTGTGGCTCCTTTCCTAAAGTCCTGAGCCAGTTGGTCCAACAAAGCCCATGCAGGCCATGTCCAACCATATGTTTACTCAAGCATGTGATAAAGACACGCTCTATGAATTTTCCTTTTTGTTTTGACATTTCAACTTCCTTTGCAGGGTAATTTCACTAAACAATCATGCCAGGAATATTTAACCACTCACACACTGAACTGAAATCAAATAAAGAAACAACTGCACCATCATTCCAGTTCATGTTTTCTTTATGCTAACAGTTCCAGAGTCGTTGAGGCCACTTATTCAAAGGCTCTACAAGAGTGACAATAGCTTTGTGAAAAGAATAAAACACAAAGGTGCAGCCTGTACACTGTAAACGCCTGCGATTCATTAAAAGATTCAAGCACACAAACACAAGAGCTGATGTGTCGATTCTGTCAGCCGGAGCCTTTCCATGAGCCTTTCCTCATAAAATCCCACAGGTGGCTTTGGGAAGCAGCTTACACATTTTCAAAAGAATTAGGAACATACTCGATTCTTATTTTAATACAAACCAATGATCTTACTTGTAATTCTTACGATGAGTCTTGATGAAAATCATCCTGTCTGGACACAACTAAGTAAAAATAAATAAATAAAATGCCAACTGTCCTATAAAATAGCCATAAAATAAAATTCTATATTATATTAGGCCTATTGGTATAAATACATTGAAATGTAAATATTCTATCTTTATTTTTAGGGGACTACAGTAATGAAAATGGCATTTTGTCATTTTGAAAATGTGCTTAATAATACCTTAATAATTACTTAATAATAATAATTAAATTATTTTTTTTTTACCCATTTTTTTTTTGACAGAACCGATTGTGCTTACCATTTACTCCCTACTACTATGCCATGGTCAGCATATACTGACGTGTCTTTGAGATAAACTGTAAAGATAATTTTGACTAACGTTAGCAGAAAGTCGTTTTTGCATGAAATTGCCATAGAAGTTAAAAAATAATGCAAGAACTTTCTTTAAAAAAAGACAAGGAAGTACTATGCAACACATAGGCTACAGAATAGTTCAGAGAAGGAGAAGCTGTTCAGGCACAAACAAAATAATGCCGAAGAGAAACGAAATCAAACTCATAACGTTACCTCACTTTCAGATTTGAACAGCTTTAAAGTGTGTAACCGCGCTACATGTCCTGTGGTGGGAGAGTTTCTCGCTTTTTCAAGAAGCATCGGTAACGTTTCTTTCTCTTACTCCGCCATGTTTTCTCAAGACACTTTCCTTTCCTAAATTGTTTTTTTTTTTCTCGGAAAAAAGGAAAACGTCTTTCACTTTGGCACGCCAATCATTACACAGGAGTTTTTGTAAAACGCCACGCCTCGCCATCATAATGCTTCAGTGCTGAAGTAATGCTCGCGAACGAATCGTTTTTTTAACAGACTCTTTTGAATGATTCAGTCGAACCGATTCGCAAAGTGTTTCACAAATCGCTGTAAAAAGATGAAGGGGAGCAATATTGTAGAATCATTACTAATAATTAACATTGTTAATATTAACAAACTAAAGCGGAGACGATTTTTGTTTTTTTGTCGCACCAATTCATAACATTTCTATTTGTACATTTCCTGACACTATGTGACTTTGTTTTAAACTAAAACATTAGGAATGACGGTAGAAATATTGTTAAAATTGTTAAAGCACACGTGGGCAGGCTATAAACTAATCCAAAAGACATTTTAACAACAAAAATAGAGCGGAAAACATTAAGTGATGACACGCGGTGAATCGATTCATTGAACTGATAATCTGAAAGAATCAATTCTCTAAAATGAATTGGACGCCCAAGTGCCGCTAGATCCAAATTACTTGGCAAAATTTATTGCAAAGTTGGGTCAACATTTTGTGGCAGATTAGATGAAAATGCTTGTGAAAACAATCAAAAATAAATAAATAAATAAACGAAATAAATAAATAAACGAAGGAGGACCATTTTTGTCTGCACCTCAATTTGGTTCTAATTGTTAGCAAAAATGAATATAGAACAAAACAGGACTTTCAAAACCTTAAACATGACTCAAATCTCATTAAAATAATTATGGTGAGTAAGTATTGACCAGCAGGGGTCAGTGTTTATTACTGACAGACAAATCTAGCAGAAAGACATTTTATGTATACATTTTTCCTGTTTTTTTTTTTTAAAGTAATTATATTGTACACATTAAAGCAGAAAAAATCAAGACTTAAGCTCAAAAATAGATACACGTACACATTGGACCAGCTTGCTTATGCACATACACAAACATAATAGCAAGCACATGAGTGACGGCATCAGCTTAATTGCACTAAAGCTAAAAAATTGATAAAATCCATTACACAGATAAAGCATAAAATTTGATAATATTTCCATCTCTGTAATGCACTCTGATTTGATGCATTAATATACTTAAGGCCACTCAAAGAGCATTTGAAAACAGACAGATAAACAAATAAATAATGTAGGCTAGTACAGCTAGAAAATATACAGTAGGCTATAATACAATAATATTATAATACAAAAGTTTACAATGATTTTACTAGCTGTTTATAGCCAATAGAGTATAAATGCACATTTGGTGAGAATTAGAAGAGAAGGCTACATATAAAGCAACACAACAGCAGTCTTTGGACACATGAAAACATTCCACTGTTAATTAAACCCATTTGGCATTTCAATCTCTGCTCTATTTCGAAACGCAAAAGTAAGCTATTTTCTTTGAATGTACGAGACTTCCGTTCAGGTAAATAATTAAAAGTATAACAAACAAACAGTAAACGGTACACTCTAAGAAATGCTGGGTTAAATACAACCCACTGCTGGGTAAAATAGGGACAAACCCAGAAATTGGGTTGTTTTGACCCAGCGGTTGGGTTACTACCCAGAAGGTTGGGTTAAACATTTAACCCAACCGCTGGGTCAAAACAACCCAATAGCTGGGTTTGTCCCTTTTTAACCCAGCGCTGGGTTATATTTAACCCAGCATTTTTTAGAGTGTACCTTACAGTCTTTGCTACAAAGATGCTTTTGAACATTTATATGGCAGGGGGGAAAAAAGATACATATGATGTATCAGGAACATATGATGAGCAATTTGCAGGACGTGTTGTCACTCTATGGGAACTTGACATTAAACAGCCTATTACAGGCGTTTCAGCTAAATATAAATACAGTTATAAACACAAAACAACTTTTGAAATGATAAGGAAATATCAAACCACTGTTTTTGCCAATAGAAATTGTAGTTAACAAATTCTACAGAATTACAACATATAAAACATAACAACTTGCCTGGTTACCTGTAGGCCTATCTCACTCAGAAATCCATGAATCTACCAATTAATCTTTATATTTCTCTTTACAAATGTTAATACTGTAAACATGTACATACATACATACATACAGATAAATATGTACACATTCAAAACCACCATACTGCCTTTTATTGTGTACAATTTTAGAGTTTAACATTTCCCCCAAAGTAATAAATATTATAATTAAATATCTGAATTTGAAAGGCAACAGAAGTATATTTTTATAGGCTTTTATATGTACATACTTTGATTAAACCCACCCAGAATCCCCCAAAAGCAGCAGTTTTGCTATGATTAATTCAGTATTCACATTTTTTTAAACAAATTTTTACCATGCTCTCTAATGAATGAATGTGTTTAATTCACAGATATACTGCAGCCGAAACACTGTATATTCTGGCTATTTAAGCCATTTGTTGTCATATCAACTGAGCAATACAATCTGCATTTAATAAAACTGTTTGATTCAGATGTTCATGTTTTCTGGAGGTGTTGAGGTCTGTATATTAGAGGCACCGGTGAGTTTTAATGACTCTAGAATGGAGTGTCCATCTGACTTCCTTTGGCTCCAACAGGGACGACAACGTAACTCCCCTCTTGATATCGCATCCAACGTAAGCGTATTTCTTTCTGAACCTAACAGACAAACACATGTACTGCATAATATATAAACACAAAATCTCAGGAGAGACTTTGATCGAAACAAAACTGAAATCTTACATATGTTATAAATGTGTGTGTATATTTTATCATTTCATATTATTCTGATGTTTTAATCAGCTGTTTGGACTCTCATTCTGACGGAACCCATTCAATGCAGAGGATCCATTGGTGAGCAAGCGATGTAATGCTAAATTTCTCTAAATCAGTTCTGATGAAGGAACAAACTCATCTACATCTTGGATGACCTGAGGCTGGGTACATTTTCAGCCAATTTTCATTTTTGAGTGAACTGTTCTTTAATG
This sequence comes from Sinocyclocheilus anshuiensis, assembly GCF_001515605.1. Lineage (NCBI taxonomy): Eukaryota > Metazoa > Chordata > Actinopteri > Cypriniformes > Cyprinidae > Sinocyclocheilus > Sinocyclocheilus anshuiensis. Next base: position 2,217,461 of record NW_015552546.1, read on the forward strand.
TGATAGCAATCCATCTAATTTCTGATTTCTGTTGTTTCTTCTTCTTCTTGTGTGAGCGTGTATTGAACTCGAATAACATCCAAAAGCCCATTTCCATTTAAGAAAGTTTAATAACAAAAAATAACTGGAAATGTCAAAAAACTGTAGCGCTCCAATCTTGCAGGAAACAAATTCTAACGGTTCTTGCCGGAAATTACATCAGCATCATTTTCAATATTTATATGAAACACATTAAATTAAGTACAATTATTTAATTTCTTAATCCAAACAATAACTTATTTCACATCTATATAAATAAACAAATAACTTGAATGGCTCTTACACATCCGGCCCCTAATAGGGTATATGTCGAACATCACCTGACCAAACCCGGAAAACAGGTCTCATTGCTTCCGCTTGTTGGAGAACGTGTTAACAGCCGTCTTAAATAATAGCGATATCTATGGACTTTTAAGATAATCAGTTAAACTAGCTAGCTGTTTTTATTGTTGACGTTTTATTAAATTTTTATATCTAAATGTGAAAAGAATAAAAATTAAAAAAATGTTTAGACATCAGTCCGCATATGTGATGGACATTGGTTATGATCATCACGCTTGAACCGGAAGTGACGAGACCCGGTGCAAAACGTTTTTTAAACGGAAACGGTGGTGCGTTGAACACACTGTTCTGATGACGCAAGAGTTGCAACTATGGCAGCTGAGAAGGCCATTCTTTGCGTTCTTTTTTAAGGATTTTCGGAGCCTGATGAAATCGGTATAAATACGTGTTTAATACTCTTGTAGAATGGGTAGGTACTCATGAGTCCATCTACTCCAAAACAAATCAGCAAGATATTGGACCTGTTTCCAGCGTTTTCTCCCATATTCGTCCTCTTTTTTTGAAGAGACCCGGTGGTAGGCTGGGTTGAGTTTTCACCAACAGGAAATGGTTAGGCGTCAGAGGCTCAAGAAGGTCATTCGGATTGTCTGATGCACTAGTTATTGGTCTGTTGTTAATGATGCTTTCCACCTCGCACATGATTGTGTGAAGACTGTCATCGTTGATAGACTGTTCTTTTAAGAGAGCACTAAGTATCCATTTAATGCCTTTCTGTAGCATGACATTTTCAATTTTGCTATGGTTCAGGTTGCTCAGTGCTTCTTGCAACTCTCTTTCGGCGCCAACAAAATTTGTGCCATTGTCTGAGCGCATGACTGACACCTGTCCGCTTCTACTTATGAAGCGCCTCAAAGCGTTTAAGCATGAGTCAGTGTCCAAGCTATCAGCTACTTCAATGTGTACTGCTCTAATTGTTAGGCAAGTGAATAACAATCCATACCTTTTCACAGTACTCCGGCCCTGTTTAACTTCGAAGGGTCCGAAGTAATCGACACCCACGTTTGTAAAAGGGGGTTTATCAGGTAGCAAGCGGTCTTCTGGCAGGCTCTTCCATTAAGTCTGCGACAAACTGAGCATTTATATATAAGCTTTCGAATAGCTGAGCTAGCTTGGGGGATCCAGAATTTTTGTCTGAGCATAGATAGCAGGTAGCTTCGATCACAGTGCCCATATCTTTGATGGATGTCACTTAGAATGAGAGTGGAAATTCTGGAGTGCTTAGAGAGAATGACGGAATGTTTGGATTCTTCTGGCATGGCCGCGTTGTCGAGCCTACCACCCACTCTTAAAGGGGTCATATGATGCGATTTCAAGTTTTCCTTTCTCTTTGTAGTGTTACAAGCTCTTGGTGTATAAAGAAGATCTGTAGAGTTGCAAAGACTAAAGTCTCAAATCCTTAACTGTCTTGATATTTACTTTGAAAGCTTGAAGCTCGCGATTATGTTAAGGGGCGTTACATTTCTGGGTCAGCTGGCCAATCAGAGCAGACTGCGCTTGTCAAAGGAGGGGGCTTTGTTGAAAACGACGCGTTTGAGAGAGGCAGGGCATAGAGGACCTACAATAATGTACAGTATTTGAAAAATAATGTGTTTTTTGAACATTAAAGCATGTCAACATATTCTGTTACACCAAATACACCAAATAATTATCTTTAAAATAGCATCATATGACCCCTTTAATATTCCATCCTGAAGCACAGGGTCAAGCTTGTATAGTTGACTTCTTCTCTTAACAGGAACATTCTTTCTCAGAGCCTCAATTTCTTCAAAGAAGTGTTGTTTCTGACTGTACTGAATGAGTTGAATTTCTGCTTGATTTAAGTCTTCCAGGCTCAGTGACTTTCCTCTCATTGTTGATCTGTAGTTTTGCATTTGATCCTGTAGAAGGGCTGCTTGTTTCTTTGTGTCTTTCTCTGATTGTGCAATGGATGATTGGAATTGTTTCCTTGCTTTGCATAATTGTAACAATGTTTCTTTGAATCTTAGCATCCATGCTGTTGCCCTTTTTGAACTGAGACCAGCCTGAGTAGTAATCAGTTAACTTACTCATAATGTCATTGCTTTCACTGATGTTGAGAACATTGACTTTGACTTCGTTTTTGATTTCAGAAAGCCAAGAGGGTCGTAAATTGAATTGACGAATTGCTCAATGGCTTCTCCTTTACGTGGATGTTGTAAGTGAAGGTGTCATTTTCTATACACCACTGCATGCCGAGTGCTCTCTCGATGGGCAGAGAATCCTGATCCAAGTCAAGATCTTTTATTCCACTGGCTCTTTGATCTTCTGGGATAGACAATACCTTTCTACTATTGCTTACCCACTTCGTTAAGAAAAAACCTCCTTCAGAACACAAGCCTCTAAGGTCTTTTATTAGGTCAATTGCTTCTTTTTCCGTGCACACTGATCTCAAACAGTCATCTACATAAAAATTGTACAGAACTGTTTCAACAGCTTTTTGAGATGTTACATCTTTTCTGTCATCTGCTGTCTTTCCCAGTGCGTAAGAGGCGCAGCTAGGCGACGAAGCGGCCCCGAATAAGTGCACCATCATTCTATACTCCTCTATAGGTGCATTCAAATTGCCATCTGGCCACCAAAGAAAGTGAAGCAGATCTGCATCCTCTTCAGGAACCCTCCCTTGATAGAACATCGACTCCACGTCTGCCATCATGGCTATCAGTTCTTCTCTAAACCTGGTGAGCACGTCAATGAGTGTATTTGTGTATACTTCGTGTCTTCCAGCGCACACACCTCCAGGTCTGTGAGGATAAAACTGCTTACTAGCTTCTGCTCTCCTGGCTTATCTTGACACATAGTGCTCAGTAGAATCTGAGTTGGCTTCCCTTTCAAGTTCAATTTCAGTTCTTCAGTACAAAAGGTAGCTGTACTTCCTGCATCCAGGAAAGCATATGTTTCCACATATCTGTCACTTTTACCTGACTTGACTTTTACTGGCACTATTGACAACACAGTTATCTCCTGCAGACTCTGAGAAGTTGCTTGATTGGTGGTTAAGGGAGACCTGGGCCCATGAGATCTTTTTGTCAAATGATTCATCATCTTTTGCACTTTTGTGGTCCTCCTTAATGTGCAGAATGTCTAGGTGTTTTTGGGAGCATTCCTTACATTCCATTCTCTTCTTACACATCTTGCTAAGATGGCCTTGAGTTAAGCATCCAAAGCACAAGCCCTTAGACTTCAGGAACTCCAGACGTACTTTATGTGGCTGCTCTTTGATTTCACTGCATGACTCGAGAGCATGACTTTTTAAGCAAAACATACATGGTTTCTCAAAGGCATTGACTATCTTGGGTGGACTGACCTGTTTTCTTGACCCATCTTGTGGCTTTCTTTCTTCCATGCAAATGTTGGTTGCAAAGCTGCTCTTACTTATTCCTTTTTTAGGATACTTCTCTTTCGGATTCGCCTTCACTGTTACAACATTGCGGTTGTCCAGTATGTCTCCGAAGAGAGGGTCCATGGCCACTTTTGCTTGACGATCAATAAAGTCAACTAAATTAGTAAATCTGGCTCTTACTCCTTGTCGCTCTTTAATGTCATAAGCTTCTGATCGCCATCTTTCTTTCATTTTGTATGGCAACTTTGAAATTACAACTCTCATATTGGTAGGATTTGTCCATTTCCTCCATAGACTCTCCAACCTCCAATGTTGGAGCCATATCACCTTGCAGCCCAAGACTAGTTGCCCACTGAAGCTAAGCAGGGCTGAGCCTGGTCAGTACCTGGATGGGAGACCTCCTGGGAAAACTAGGTTGCTGCTGGAAGAGGTGTTAGTGAGGCCAGCAGGGGGTGCGCACCCTGTGGTCTGTGTGGGTCCTAACGCCCCAGTGTAGTGACGGGGACACTATACTGACAAAAAGCACCGTCTTTCGGATGAGACATTAAACCGAGGCCCTGACTCTCTGTGGTCATTAAAAATCCCAGGATGTCCTTCGAAAAAGAGTAGGGGTGTAACCCCGGCATCCTGGCTAAATTCGCCCATTGGCCTCTGACCATCATCGCCTCCTAACCATCCCCATATCTGCTGATTGGCTTCATCACTCTGTCTCCTCTCCACCAATAAGCTGGTTTGTGGTGGGCGTTCTGGCGCAATATGGCTGCCGTCGCATCATCCAGGTGGATGCTGCACACTGGTGGTGGATGAGGAGATTCCCCCCTTCTATGTAAAGCGCTTTGAGTGCCCATAAAAGCGCAATATAAATGTAAGGAAGTATTATTATTATGTATGACGACAACCAATCAGGAACAAAGCATATGCACTCAAGACTTTACCATCATCAGACTTGATCTGAGGCCACATTAAAGCTTTATCGATGTAAGCCCTTGCTATGATCAGCTCATCTCCATAATGCCTTTGGAGAAGTCGTTTTGCTTCTTTGAAACCTCTGCTTGACGGCATATATTCACAGCTCCTGATGGGCTCTTGTGGTTCTCCTGCAGTGTATTGTTCTAGATAATATAGCTTGTCCTTTTCATGGTCTGTTTTATGTTCGATGGTATGCTCAAAGGACCTGATGAAGGATTTGTAGGTTAACGGATCTACTAGGAAGCATTTACTAGGAAGATGAATTTGTCTTTGCTGTTTCACAAGCATTTCCGTGAAGTCATGTTGTTTCTGCATAACCTGTATTATGCTGTCGTTTGCTTGACGATTAGCACTGTGGCCAGTGTCTTCTGGTGTGCCTGGCTGTGGTGCTGCAAGTGACACGGGATTCGGGATAGCTTTTGTTCTACTTTTCACCACAGCTGAATGACAAGGAGAATAGTCTCTTTGCTCTGTTTTCAGTTCTGATTGCTTCAGGTGGATTCCTTTTCTTTGCTTAGATTGTACACTGCTTCTGCCATCCTCTGAATATTCATACTCTTTTAGTACATTTAATTTAGCATTGCTCTCTGCAAGTGCCGTTTCAATTTCAAGTTCCTCCATTTTTGCTTTGAGCTGCATCTTTTCAATTTCAAGTTGTTTTTTCTTTAAAACTGCTGCTATTGCTAGCAAAGCTGCACGTTTTGATTCTTCTCGTGCACATGCAGACAATACTGAGGAGGAAATTGATCCACTGTCAACATCTGAATCATGCGTCTGTTTTGATTCACTCTTGTTCACAGATACCTGCGAGGCACTGTCGTGAGGAGTAACATCATCCTCCATCTCATTTTGGCCTTTTCTATCACCAACAGCAGCCATCCAATCTTCCGTTTTCTTTACAAAAAGTCTCAAGGAATCCATTTTAGGCTCAAACCAATTTCTTTGATCTGCAATCTTTTCATCTTCAAGCAGAAGATCTTGAACTTGCGCATTTAAATCGGTAAACTCGGTTATCAACTGTGCAAAATCAAGTTGCATCAGATCTTGTACATTCTGCAGATTTCCATCATCAGTCATTAACCTTTCAATGGTTTTGATCTTACTGGTAAGAGCAGAAAATTTCGCTCGTCTCAAACTAATGCATCTGTGAAGTTGCTCTTCTAATGCTCTTTCGGTGGGTTTAAACACTCTCGTGTTCAAAAACTGCAACGTCATCCTCTCCTCCCTCAGCAATCATAATTCCACCAGTGCACAAACTGCTTGCAGACGATTAAAAGTACACGTAATACTGTAATAACTGTAATTCTGTATCATATGTATGCATTTCAGCTTCTTCAAACATGCATTGCGTCATCTTTATAGCCGATTCAAAAGTCCGTTACCTCATTCACGGAGCTTCAATGAGTAGGGACGTTCTTCTTTGTGATGCAGTTTTTAAAGGGTTAGTTCACCCAAAAATGAAAATTAGCCCATAAATTACTCACCCTCAAGTCATCCTAGGTGTATATGACTTTCTTCTTTCAGACGAATCCAGTCGGAGTTATATGAAAAATTGTCTTTGATCTTTCAAGCTGTTTAATGGCACTCAGCAGGTGTTGCATGCGTCAGTCCAAAAGAAGTTAAATAAAAAGCGCCCATCCATAAAAAATGTCTCACATGGCTCCGGGGGGTGAACAAAGGCCTTCTGTAGCGAATCGATGCGTTTTTGTAAGAAAAATATCCATATTCAAAATGTAATAATCACTTTAATGTAGCTTACGCCAACAGTTGTACATGGAAGCAGCTCTGGGAGGATGATGTATGAGGTCAGCGCTGCGCATGCGCCAGTGAGTCTCGTGAAAACCAATGTTTGTTAACAGGAGCAAAGGAAGCAAAGTTTCCTTACTTTAGCAAAGGAAAACCAGTCTCCTCTTGGCTTATATCGAAATCCTCCGACATTCTTCTTTACAAATGTGTGTACTTCTAATTAGTGACCGTTGTTTTGTTTTGATCTCTCCCCTACGCTTCCGCGTTCGTCACTTCTGAGCGGCGCATGCGCAAAGCCGACCTCATATCTCATGCTCCCGGAGCTGCTTCCGTGTACAACAGTGAACGCAAGCTAGATTAAAGTGATTATTACGTTTTGAATATGGATATTTTTCTTACAAAAACGCATCGATTCGCTACAGAAGGCCTTTGTTCACCCTTTTTTTTTATGGACGGGCGCTTTTTATTTAACTTCTTTTGGACTGATGCATGCAACACCTGCTGAGTGCCATGAAACATCTTGAAAGATCAAAGACAATTTTTAATATAACTCCGACTGGATTTGTCTGAAAGAAGAAAGTCATATACACCTAGGATGACTTGAGAGTGAGTAATTTCTGGACTAATTTTCATTTTTGGGTGAAATAACCCTTTAATCCACCGGAGAATAAAGCCGTGTCCGCTATTTATAATCCGCGATCATCAAACATTTCCGTGTTCATTCACAGACGATCCTCTGTCGGTTATGTCCTTGTCACAAGCGCGGCATCTACGCACTTTTAGTTCACTTTCCATCTCCACAGAGCGAGTTTTTTGACTAAATAACGTGATAGCAATCCATCTAATTTCTGATTTCTGTTGCTTCTTCTTGTGTGAGCGTGCATTGAACTCGAATAACATCCAAAAGCCCAGTAATTTCCTTTTAAGAAAGTTTAATAACAAAAAATAACTGGAAATGTTACACGGTCAAAAAACTGTAGCGCTCCAATCTTGCATGAAACAAATTCTAACGGCTCTTGCCGGAAATGACATCAGTATCATTTTCAATATTTATATGAAACATATTAAATTATTTAAGTACAATTATTGAACAATTTCTTTATCCAAACAATAACTTATTTCACATCTATATAAATAAACAAATAACTTAAATGGCTCTTACATTTAATATATTGGTTTTGTTAAAAATGATTTTCATTAAATGCAAGACTGAAATGCAATGCATTATTATTATTTATCCTTAATTGTGTATTGGCCTTTAAGCAGTCCTCTTGTTAATTTCCCAGTCTGTTTTTAATCAAATTAACAAAGACTGGCAAACATGCTTGTCAAGGATTTTATTGGGCTAGATTTTGAGTACAAATCTTGTTTAGGCATCTGAGAACGCTGATTATCTCCATTCAAAAACAAACCTGACTTGCAGAATCAACAGTAAACAAGCTGGTTAGTCCAGATATCGGACTTGCATGCACTTTTACAGTTGTTAAAAGCATAAGGGCATGGCATTTTTGGAATCTAGCTTTCAGCACATTATTTTGATTAGTTTTTTTGTATTTTTATGGTGTGTGAGAGCTGCCATATAATAGGCCTAATCACTCACCTCCTGGTTCAGGAAACAGTAGAGAACTGCCACAATGAGGCCCTTAAGAAAATCAATGAAGAGAAAGTCAGTTTTTGTAAATTGAATAAAATGTTCCTCAGATCAAATATCTACAAATATTATAGATCTATCTCTCTTCCTCTCCCTTTCATCTCAGTGTTATGAGACAAAACAATTTTATGCTGTTAACACCGTTTACACCATTCATGCATGAATCTGTGTATCTGTGTTTTTCGAGTCATCCGGATCAGATCCTAATCCTTCAGAAGTATCCATGAGATTAAATGTATAACGGTCCAGTGCTGAAGTACACATCCACAGTGAAGAATCAGATAATTCCACACTAATAACATACAACAGCTTACACATTTTGCAGGTGTCACTCTGAATATAAACATGATAGGAATCGTTCATTAATTCTTATGCTGTTAATTGTTCTGTAGAATCCAAAAGGAACAATTCTGAAGAATGTTTGTGCTTGTGTTCGAGTTCAAATTTGTTCTTTTTAATCAATCAAAAACACACGGCGCAAAAACTGAAGTCCAATTCATGAACAAATTACTCTTCTAAACTGGTTGTTTTTAGCAAATTAAAAACATACAGCACAACTAATGAAGTCAGATTCTCAAACAAATTACTCTTTTAAATAGTATTATTTTATTTTAGTTAATCAAAAACAGACCAAACAACCAGTGCAGTCTGATAAACAAGCAAAGGACTCTTATGAGCTTGAGTTCATCATTTTAGAATAATTTTGCACATTATAATTTCTTGTGCTAGACATTGATTGAGTTTAAAGATGGTATCTATAGAACTACTCTTAAATTTTCTACTTTTGTGTTCCATGGAAAAATACGGGTTTGGAACGACATGAGGATTAGTAAATAATGGCACAATTATCATTTTCAGGTGAACTACAGGTACTGTCAGATCAGTGGCAGATAAATGCTGCTGTAGAGGTGTTTTTAAATGTCCTAGGATCAGTGAGTGATAGCCTTGAAGGCGGCTAAATCAAAATATTGCTCTTTTTGAGCAGTCTGACATAGCACACACACACACACACACACACACACACCCCAATATATACTATATATACAGGTTATATATAGTATCTAACTGAGATGTCCTAAGATATCAAACCTGTCACTAGGACCGCCGTAGGCTCTGTAAACAGCAAATAGCAATCTGAAAACTTGAGGTGCCTCTCTGCCTGTCAGTCATTTTGCACATTCGGGGTGAGCTGACATGTCTGACTAGTCAAGATAAATGACACAGTCTTACTTCAATGTTAGCCTTCACAGAAAGTAATTAGCATTAAAAAAAACGCACATCACGGACATCATATTAAACCTTTACAAGAAGGTAACAGCCTTCCTGTTATGTTTCTCGAACTCCTGCATGGAATTAATTTTTAAAATTAGTCATCGGCCCTTCAGGAAACTCAATTAGTGTTCCATCTAACTAAGTAATATCTCTAAAGCCCCAATGTCCATCTCCTATCTCAGGAGATCAAAGGTGAGAATGAGGTCTGCTCTGAGCTTGTTTTGATCTGAGCTCATCTGAAGGCTGGAATACATGACTTTAAAAATCTGAACAGAATACTAGACATCATACACTTTTGGATTTTGTAAATGGTTGAAAATGGAGAAAAACTGGCCATCATATACTAAACGATTGGCGATAGCACACCGACCACAAACTCTTGTAGAAACATGTGCTTCATTGTTATCATGTGACTCATTAAAAAGAAAAAGTCATTCGTTAGTTAATCAGACTACAGTAGTTGCACTGCATGTTTTTAATTAAATAAAAAGAACTGATTTAAAAGTTTGTGAATCAGACTACTCTGGTTGATTTGTACGTTTTTGGTTTACTAAAAAAGAGCCATTTTAAAAGAGTCATTTGTTTGCAAATCAGACTACGCTGGTTGCTTTGTATGTTTTTTTTTATTAAAAGAATAGTTGTAAAACAGTCATTTGTTTGTGAATCAGACTATACAGTTTGTGCTAGGTGTTTTTGATTCAATAAAAAAACTGGTTTAAAAGAGTTATTTGTTCGTGAATCAGACTATACAGTTTGTGCTAGGTGTTTTTGATTCAATAAAAGAACTGGTTTAAAAGAGTTATTTGTTCGTGAATCAGACTATACAGTTTGTGCTAGGTGTTTTTGATTCAATAAAAATAACTGGTTTAAAAGAGTAATTTGTTTGTGAATCAGACTATACAGTTTATGATAGGTGTTTTTGATTCAATAAAAGAACTGGTTTAAAAGAGTTATTTGTTTGTGAATCGGAATATAGAGTTTTTGATTCAATAAAAAGAACTGGTTTAAAAGAGTAATTTGTTCGTGAATCAGACTATACTGTTTGTGCTAGGTGCAGTGCCGATCCTAGACTTTTGGGGGTCCTACGCAAAAGTGGGGCGGGGATGGAGAACAGTGTCTCTTCCGCGGATCGGTACACTTTCAACTCGTTTTTTTAGTCTAGAGCAAGACTGTACGACATTCACTTTACATGATTTAACTGATTTTTACGTAGAAAGGGCGACAGCGCACCGCATTAAAAGAAATGATCATTCATGTTTTCATAACCGCTGGCCAAATTCAAAAACAAAACTAAAATGAAATCATCTTTGAGAGCAAGGGGGCCCCCTGGTGTTTCGGGGGCCCTACGCAGCTTGCATATTTTGCGTATAGGGAGGATCGGCTCTGGCTAGGTGTTTTTGATTGACTAAAATAATAGTTGTAAAAGAGTCATTTGTTCATGAATCAGACTACGCTGGTTGCTTTGTTTATGATTGACAAAGTCATTTGTGCATAAATCGGACTATACTTTTTGTGCTGCATGTTTTTGTTTGATTAAAAAACTGGTTTAAATTAATAATTTATTCATGAACCAGGCAACAAAGGTTGCTTTGTATGTTTCTGATTCACTAAAAAGAACCATTTTAAAAGAGTCATTTGTTAGTTAATTGAACTACACTGGTTGAGCTGTACTGTATGTGTGTGGTTCACTAAAAAAGAACCATTTGAAAAGAGTCATTTGTTTGCGAATCAGACTGTACTGTTTGTGCTGTGTGTTTTGATTTAATAAAAAGTTAAATACAGTGGTTAAATACAGTCTTAACTCGTTTGTGAACTACACAGGTTGCTTTTCATGTTTTTGATTCACTAAAGAGAACCATTTTAAAAGAGACATTTGTTAGTTAATCAGACTACACTGGTTGCACTGGAAGTTTTTGATTCAATAAAAAGAACAGACTGAAAATTGTAATTTGTTCATGAATTGGACTATACTGTTTGTGCTGCATGTTTCTGATTCACTAACAAGAGCCAATCAGAAAGAGTCATTTGTTTGTGAATCACACACTAAATTCATGAACTCCAAGTGCCGAAAATCTGCAGACTGGTTCTGGTTTTACCAACTAGCATCAACACGTCTATCTGGGCAAAAGACGTGTAGTGTATTCAAGCCTTAAAGGGTTAGTTTACCCAAAAATGAAAATGCTTGTCATTAATTACTCACCCTCATGTCGTTTCAAACCGTAAGACCTCCGTTCATCTTCGGAACACAAATTAGGATATTTTTGATGGAATCTGAGAGCTCTCTGACCCTCCCATAGACAGCAATGTAATTACCACGATCAAGGTCCATAAACGTAGCAAGGAGATCGGTAAAAATAATCCATGTTACATCAGGGGTTCAACCGTAATTTTACAAAGCTACGAGAATACTTTTTGTGCGCAAAAGAAAAAAAAAAAACGACTTTATTCAACAACCTGTAGTGCCATTTTGGAGAGTATCCGCTGGACGTAAACACACGGATACGCTGTTTTCATTCAGATCAAATCACAACAACGTAGGAAACAGATCCGGCATGACGCAGCTGACACAGAACAGCATATGCTGTTTACGTCCAGCTGATACTCTCCAAAATGGCGCTACAGGGTGAAGCGGAGGAGACGAATTGTTGAATAAAGTCGTTTTTTTCTTTTCTTTTGCGCACAAAAAGTATTCTCGTAGCTTCATAAAATTACGGTTGAACCCCTGATGTCACATGGATTATTTTACCGATCTCCTTGCTACGTTTCTGGACTTGGGAACATTTCAGTTGTATTGCTGTCTATGCAGGGTCAGACAGCTCTCAGATTCCATCAAAAATATCTTAATTTGTGTTCCGAAGATGAACGAAGGTCTTACGGATTTGAAACAACATGAGGGTGAGTAATTAATGACAGAATTTTCATTTTTGGGTGAACTATCCCTTTAATAAGTTTATGCGTGCTGTGTTTGTGTTTAAGCTGTGTTGTGCTGACAGCGGGCTGAATAACCTGGAAGGAGCCCAGACACAGCTCGATGCAAAGCCGCAAGCTCACATTGAAGTATTCTGGGAGGAAGTTGTAGACCATGTAATGAGTGCCGAAGAGAGGGATGAGGAGGAGGGTGGACTTGGTCAGTCGCCTGAGGGGAGGAGAGATAAAGGATGAAGAGGAGGAAGAAGGGTAAGAGTGTTATTGGGCAGATTAATGCTGAGAGATTCTGGTGAGTAGACTTTATGGATTCAAACGAGTAAGAACATGATAAGGCATGACTTCAGACAACACCGTAAAGGAATAGTTCACGAAAAATCAAAATACTATCAATATTTACTCACCCTGTCATTCCTAACCTGCACGCTGTTATTTTTTCCATGTACAAAGAAAGTGAATGGGGACAGACACTGTGAAGGCCCCAAAAAGGAGCAGAAAGCATTATAAAAGAAACATTAAAGTAGTCTATTTGACTTGTAGGCTTTATTTTAAAGAGAGCTTTGTGTGAAAAATCCTGCACATGCATATATGCAAAAAAAACAATGTCGTTTTGCTATCAATGATGGATGAATGCAGTATGAGATGTGTCAAGCAATTCACGTTCATTGTCTTCTGTGGAAAAAGAAAAATAACAGCATACTGGTGGTAATAAAACATTGACAATTTTCATTGTAGGGTGAACTGTTCCTTCAGTATTCATAAGTGTCCTCTGTATTTGCACATTGATGTGAATACTGAGTAGTGTTGTATTTATAGCTTCCAGTAATATAGTTTCTTGTGTTTGTATTGTTCTTTATTTGTGAGCCAGATAAAAGTGAATATGCATGAATGTAAACATATGTGCAGTGATTATTATAATTGCTCTGCTAATTCTTCTTGGAATACAAAAGATAGGTTTAGTTGATTTCTTCATGAAACAAATCTGTATCAAGAACTGTAGCATAAAAGTATAGTCTATATAACTTGTGCACTGTATTCCAAGTTTTCTGAAGTCAACTTTGTGTGAAATTTAAAGTTTATTCACTGAAATTTAATGGCAAAAACTTTTTTTTTCATATCTGGTGAGCTATTCCTTTAAATATAAATACTTTGAGGTCCCTCACTGTTTAATATATTAAAATTCAAATCACTCACGGATCAATAAACTCGCTGTGTTTTACTGTATTAGCACCACTGCACACAGTTTTAATGCAAAACCATCAAATAATCTGACAGAAACTCTTAATAACACAGATCCTAGAGAGCGTAGCTGTCATTCACAGGCCTGTGTGAATATAAACATAACAGCAGCAAACACTCATTTTTGGCAAGAACAAAGAGTCTCTTCATGATAGCACCATTAACGGGACACATAACCAAACACATACACATATCTATCTCCAAATTATCATTCAGTGCTCTTAAAAATTAGCTGTGCCAGGCAGAAATGTACTGGAAATCATCCTCTGACACATGGATATAAAAACAGTATTGAAATTTGATTATGTTGCTTGGCAACAGCCTACAGTTTGACTATAGGAACTGGCAGAAGAACTGTTTATTTTGATTATTGTTATAATGAAAACGTTTTCAGTTGATTACCATAATCATATACCAAAGTACTTAAAAGCATACCATGTACATGCCCAAAAACCATGGTACTGTGTCCAAAAAAGTACTATGGTTTTGACAATACTTACAAAAAACTACCAAAAAGAATGATATTTTGGACATGTACCATAGTATACCATGCTATTCTTGGAAGTACCCTGGCGTACCATGAAAATGTCAGTACCATGGTATATACGCAAGTACCATAGTTTTACCATTTCATACCATCACACACAATCTCAAATTATTACCTATATCAAGGTATTTATTTACAGAGAACTACAAGGTACTTTAAAGAATACCACGAATTGCCATTATACCATATCCACACGTCATGGTAATGCCATGGTAATTTTTTGAAGCATACAGCCTTTTTTCATAATACCATGGTATTGACAGAGTACAACAAAATATTTAAAGGGGTCATAAAGGGTGCGATTTCAAGTTTTCCTTTCTCTTTGGAGTGTTACAAGCTGATTGTGTATAGATAAGATACATAAGATTGCATGTACAGTATTTGAAAAATAATGTGTTTTTTGAACATTAAAGCATGTCAACATATTCTGTTACACCAAATACACCAAATAATGATCTTTAAAAAAGCATCATATGACCCCTTTAAAAGAAAACAATGGTATTGAGATGGTCCTGTTTGAGTTTCTTGTGGGCTGTATTATTATTGTTAATTATTATTTCATTCATTTAAATAAAGTTTAAATAAAATAAAATAGAAATATTAGATGAAAAACTTTTGCTTTGGCAACTAGTTGAAATAGTACTAAAATTACTACAACTAAAACTGCTTAATATTTTCATGGAAGAAAAAAACGCTATACAATACCATTCAATTGTTGTCAATTGAGGTAAATATGATTTTGAAAAAAATCAATACTTTTATTTAGCAAAAATGCATTAAATTGATCACAAGTGACAGCAAAGACATTTATAATTTTATTTAAAGAAAAATCAAATAAAGGTGGTTCAATGTACTTTGTATTCATTAAGGAATCCTGAAAAAAAAAAATAATTCCACAAAAACGGTTCAACATAAGAACCATCATTAAAAATTGCGCACCAATAATAATTGAGCCACAAATCAGCTTATTAGAATTCAGCTTTGCCTTCATAGGAATAAATTACATTTAAAATATAATCAAATTGAGAAGTTATTTTAAATGGCAATTTTTCACAATATTACTGTTTTTACTGTATTTTTTATTAAATAAATGCAGCATTGGTGAGAATAAGAGACTTCTTTTAAAAAACATTTTTAAAAATCTTAATTATTCCAAACTTTTGGTTGCCAGTGTATATACATTGTATAAGAAAGTGAATTCAAAATATTAGTAACACTGTAATAATTCAAAGTAACTCAGCTTGAGGGTTATCTGTAAAAATACCTAAAAATATCGTATTTCCTGTGGCAATCAGCAGTGCTGTTACAGTATCTGGTGGGCTCTACGGGGGAAGTACAGTACAGTAGAGATGAAAGAACAAAGACACAGCACCTAAGAGAATCACACTTCCAGCAGCCGCCGTAGCTAAAAATGATCAAAGGATCCTCACAGTGACAATGATGTCTCGAGTCCACAACAATCTCCTTCAGCAGCGTTCTGGGAACTCAATTCTATTTCCTGTCAGCATGCAACATTTGCTTCAGCTTTACATCTGTAGTGCTTATCCGTGAATCTCAAAGTCACTCTCAATGCATTTCATTACCACATCCCTGGAGTTCTTGCACGTTTATGGGGTTTGAAAGAACAACTTTTGCATAACATCCTGTCTACAAAGACAGACTCATTGTTACCGTAAGACATTATTTCTATGCAATCTAATGTAGTCAAGCTGATTCAGTTATATTAAATGATATTTATCACTTGAGTGCAACCAGTTATGTTAGCATATGAGGCACATTTTTAACCTGACAAAAATTTTTTTTTTTACAGTTCAGTTGTTGTCAAATGTTGTCTGATGGAGCTACTAAAAGAAGTATGTTTAAACTTAAGATTCAATTTCTACTGATTAATAAGCATTGTAGTCATTAAATATTTTCTTTACAATAAGGTTGTAGATTAAACATCAGTTATACAGTCAGCATGAACTATACAAGTTATATTTTTGCAGCGTTTATTAATCTTGGTTAATGTTATTAATATCCAAAAATATTACTACATTACAGTGTTGTTATTATTAAGTAAAACGTAAAACAATATATTGGTAAATTAAATTAAATTAAATTAAATTTTACATCGAAAAAATTAAAAACAAATATTACAAATTACACCCTGGCAACTAACTGAAATAAATAAGTTTAGATTGAAGTACTAAAACTACTTAAACTAAAATAAAATAAATTAAAGCTAAATGGAATTTACAAAAGTACATAACAGAATGAAAACTGAAAATATAAACATAAATTCTAATTCAAATGATTAATAAATACTATATTGTAAATAAATACGCAAATAACACTGATATGATAACATTAGTTAATGAATTATGAACTAAAATGAACTATATGTATATTTATAAACTAATATTACCTTTCAGTTCATAATACCTAATGCATTTACTAAAGTTGATGTATTGAACCCAGTAGTTTGTTAGGCTTATTGTAAAGCTCTCACCACTTGAGCCGCACTATCAATCCCACAATCCCCCACACAGACCTGCTGCTCAGCTCCCACAGAGAAGGAATTGAAAGCACCCACTCATTGCCACGCCTGAGGACACATGCAGTTCCTGTCCCGTTTCTAATAGCCCTGCTCATGGGTTTGCGGTGTTGTCTTGTTTTCTGTACCTGTACTGAGCTGAATTGTTGAATTGGATCAGGCGAGGGTTCAGTTTCTGCACCAGAATCCTGATAATGTTCATGAAGAGAAGGAAGTTCACCTGGTTGGGCAGGAAAACAGGAAAATATGAGCTGAAAATAAGTGTGTGTGAGCCAAACCCATTCATCCATGTCCTCGTGCTTTATCTCACCCCTATGGAAACTACAATGGGACCCTTGATGATCCACCAATAAGGAGAGTCTTCATTTATGTCCCAGCACCTGGAAAAAATCCAAAGGCCTGGATAAGACAGAGCTGATTTAAATCTGCATCTTCTCTACTCTCACAATCCATTAAAAGACTCATTTCCTGTCCTATTATTGGAATTATTGTGTTTCTATGTGGTTGCTGGGGTGTTTTGGGTCATTGCTTACAAACCCAAGTCTTGTGATATTCTGGTTTCTAGATAGACACCCTCAATGTCCTAACCAGTAATTTACAATAAAGCAGCAAATGGCAAAAGTCATTGCTTTATCATAGGGTTGTCATTCATTCTAGAAGAGCGTTGCACGGGTGTCAATCTGGGACTTCTTGTAGCAGACTAGCTGCTGACGGAAAACATCAAAGGTGATGAGACTGATTTCTGTATTGTGCACTTGGCTTTAGGGGCTTGTTTAAATCCCTAACCCTAAACCCTAGTATGAACGAGCACCACTAAGTAAGGTAGGGAAAAATGTGCACTTACTCTGTGTCCTCAAAATACAGTCTGGAGCAGATCCAGAGGACGATGCAGACCAGTGGAAAGCCTGCGAGAAAAGACAAGAGACAGACAAAAAAGATTATGCTGTTAGTGAAATGGAATCTTACAGAGAGTGTTCAATGCAACTCTGTTAAAAATGAGCAGGGATAATAAACCTAGAAGCTATTATTATCAATGATGATCACGATAATGACACTAAATGTAGAATCTGAAGCAGTTTACAGACTGTATTGAGTGATACCCAGACAGAAGCGCATTAAAAGAATCAGAGCTAAGCTGTATGAAATATTAAGTGCCTTTTAGTTAAATTACCAAAAATTGGCAAAATCCAAAATTAATATTTTAAGCAATTATGAAAATAAGCTTAAATGTTTATGGAAATTAGACAGCACTTAGAGAGCATTCATTAAGTATTAAACTTATTTCCAGTTTCCAGTGCTTATATATGCTTATATATACATATGCTTTTATTTATATATATACAGTATATATATATATATATATATATATATATATATATATATATATATATATATACACACATGTATATATGGAGTATGGAGTTTAAATATTGTGGGTTTCAATAGATAATAAAAGGATATTCGTAAACATCTAAGATTTGAATACTTAAATGCATTTTAAATGCTATTACGAATCTACATCCCCTCCAGAAGTCTGAGATCTATAAGTGAGCGATGCCTTGTGGTACCATCATTGAGAGGCACAAAATCACTTTCCAGAACTTTTTCATTCACCGTTCCTGGCTGGTGGAATGAACTTCCCACTCCTATCCGGAATGCTGAATCCCTGACAATTTTCAAGCGACATCTGAAAACTCATCTCTTTCGTCACCATTTGACTTTATCTTTAAAAAAAAACAAAAAAAAAACAGCAACAACTTTGCTTTCTCTCTCCTTAATCTCTCCCTGTCTAGCTTGTACTAATCTGAACAATGCCTGAAACTTTGTATTGCAAGCACCTCCTGCATTTATTTGCCTCTTTATGATGAATCGCTTATTGTATTCCTCAATTGTAAGTCGCTTTGGATAAAAGCGTATGCTAAAAGAATACATTTAAATCTATATATACATATATTTATGTATACTAATGCATCGATCGAGTATATATACATACTGATGCATCGATCACGATAAAACCAGGAACGTATAAGAGCGAGAACAGTGATTCGCACATGTCTATGTTGAGAACTGCATCGACAATGTGATTTGAACTGTTTGTTCTTTCAATTGTCTGCTCAAATCAGAGACGATAGAGATGCCAATCACAAGAGTTGTTCTGACACTCCTCAGCCCTCCCAGGGTAATAGAGAGCAGGAGAGAGAGAGAGAGACAGAGAGAGTATAAATGGAAATTGAGAAACAAAACAACAAAAGGATCATGCTGTACTTCACTGATTGGAGTCAGTGAGACTGTAATAGCTGCTAACATGAGAAAAATAATAGGTTTCAGAAATAAGCATGCATCAGTAATAAAATGGACATTACTGCAAAAATAAAAACCTAGAGGGGCTGCGACGTGTCACAAAGCGCATACATTATTCTTTACATACATATGCTACTATTCAAAGGAATAGAGTTGGTAAGATGTTTTAATTTTTTGGAAAGAAGTCTCTTATGCTATCCAAGCCTGCATTTATGCGATCAAAAATTCAGTAAAAACAGTAATAATATGAAATATTATTGCAATTTAAAATATCTGTTTTCTGTTATAATATATTTTAAAATGGAATTTATTTCTGTGATGCAAAGCTGTTTTCAGTTTTGCATTGCACAGAAAATTTGAAAAATTTTCAGCATCATTACACCAGTCTTCAGTGTCACATGATCCTATGATTTTCCATGATCCGATTTTTATAGAAATGTTTACATTATAAATGTCTTTACTGTCACTTTTGATCAATTTAATGCATCCTTGCTGAATGAAAGTATTAATTTTAAAAAAAGAAAGAAAATCGCACTTTTAAATGATAGTGAAAAGACTTTGTGAAAGACTTCGTCCTATTATATATAGATATATGTCGGTCAATTCCACCAAAAATTACAAATGGTTAAGGCTAGAAGGGATAAAACTAATTTATTGTTAGCTTCTGCCACAACCATTATAAGCACTGACACAACAACATTCATGTAGCCAATAGCGTGAAGTTGGGGCAGGACTATGGGCCTATCATACACCCGGTGCAATGCGGCGCCAGGCGCGACGCAAGTGTTTTTTACTAGTTTCAGCCCGACGCCTTAGTAATATGCGCCTATAGGAGGGTGCTCAACGTGCGTACACTTTGCTTATTACAAACACAGGGACACGCAGCAGCACACAAACATTTTTAAAAATAAAAACTGAAAGGATAAAAATGTAAAAGATTATTATTGTGTACATAAATATAAAAATGCCTACATGTCATAATGGATAGTCTTTGCATGTCTATCAGAATTACGCGCACGAGCAGATCCGTTTCCTCACTAGAGAAGCGTTTTTCCACTTGTAAATTCCAACATGTAAATAGCGAATCCGCCATGGCACGAGCGCAACTGGCTTTTAAAGGGAATGGGAGATGAGACTCTGATTGGTTTATGGCACTTTACGCCCAAAACACACCCATTACTCATTAAGAGAATAGGGACAACCCTTTTAGAACATGTGTTGGGCGCGCCGACCATTTTTCCCGTCCTTAAACTAGCAAAAGTGGATTCACAATTGTGCCGTGCGCTTTAGACCATGCGCTTAGATCGTTAAAATAGGGCCCTATGTGTTAATCTGACCAATGGCAGATGAGATGTGTTTGTCATTATTTTAGCAATTTAATTTAGTCTTTGCTCACATTTTTTTTTGTCTCACCACTACTATAACGATATTGACACAGAAAAACAGTATCGTTGGAATCACTTTCAAAATTATTTTTTCCCCACAGATGAACAATAACAAAATTCACAGCCAATCAGAATCCATTCTGCTTTAAAAGAGCTGGACCATTTATAGTTATTGTTCCCTGTGTTGTTGTGAATTAACCTTTAGTCAAAGAAATCATGTCAGGACTACAAACTAAGATCTAAGATCAAAATTTCTGTTTTTGTTCCTTCAATAACTCACATAGTGTAAGGCAAGCTATTAAGAGAAACCTCATTTGTGATGGCCAGAGGAAAGAGCGTGAGAGAGGACAGGGCCGGATGGCTCTAGGGACAGAGATATGAGCATCTCACCCCAGCCCAGCAGAGCGAAACTCCAGACACAGCGGCGGATGCGCGGGAAGTCCGAGACCAGCAGAGAGTTCAGATACATGGCTTCAACCAGCAACCAGAAGAAATTAGCCATGACGCAATAATGACAAAACACCACCGACACCTTACAGGCTGCCTGTGGAGAGAGAGAGATGCTGAGAATGATAAACAGGGCATGACGGCAAAAAAAACAAGAGAGGAATACATAAGCAGATGGAGAAAGTAGAAACTCAGCAGGAAATAAATTTAAAAATGAATGCAGCTTTCCTTGAAACTAGGGTCCGAAATTTTTCTTTTTTAGTAGGTGTTTTTTCTGAATTTTTCAGAGGTGCGTAACCTCTAATCCATTCAAAAGTTTGGGGTCAGTATTATTTTTTTTAAGAAAGTAATTAATACTTTTATTCCACAAGGATGTACCATATATACAGTATATATATATGAAAGATTAATATATATATATATCAAACGATTAATCGCGATTAATCGCATCCAAAATAAAAGTT
>NW_015552546.1:2239055-2277286 GCF_001515605.1 Sinocyclocheilus anshuiensis
TATATATATAATTTATAATCTTACAAAAGATTTCTGTTTTAAATGAAGCTGTTCTTTTAAACTTAGTAGTCGTTAAAGAATACTGAGAAATGTGAATCATCACAACTTTTTTCAACATTAACAATAATCAGAAATGTTTCTTGAGCAGCAAATCAGCATATTAGAATGATTTCTGAAAGATCATGTGACGCTGAAGTCTGGAGTAATGATGCTGAAAATTCAGCTTTACATCACAGTAATAAATTACATTACAAAATATATTCAGAAAGCTACTCAATATTAATGTTTTTACTATATTTTTAATCAAATAAATACATCCTTGGTAATTTAGTTTTTTTTTTCTATTTACTTCTTTAAAAAATATTAAAAAACCTTAAAGACCCCACATTTTTTGAACGCCTTTGAAAGAGATTTAAATTCAGTTAATAATTTAAATTCAGTTTTTTTGTTTTTTCTGTCCTTAAACATTGATTGGCTGTGATTTTGTTGTTGTCACAATGTGCCTGGTTTAGATGCACAGCATCGCATTTATTATTCCTGAAGAAGCCAATCCCAGAATGCATTGTGACTACTGACAAAAATCATCTAAGATGATGAATGGAGTCAGGAGGAATGTCAAATATAAATACAGTTAAGAATATAAAAAAAAAATACTGTCACAGATCCGTTGAGTCATTGAGGTCACAAGCAGCGTGTGTTTTGTTCTTCTCACAGGAAACCACATTTAAAGGCTGTTAGATCAGAGGGTCGTTGATGTACTCACTGTGGAGAGTGTGCAGTGATCTGTGTCGTCACCGGAGAACAGCGTAGCATCTTTGACAAACACAGCCACCGATTTCAGGATAAAGGTGAAAAACAGCTGCATGTGGATGTAGTTTCGAGCGCAGTGTAATCGCCTATAGAATACAAACAACAGTTGAGCCTTTGTCCAGTGTTGCAGTAACTACTTTAAAAATAGTTTCCAAGCTACAAGCTTATTTAAAGAGGTAAAGATGACAAGTTTGTGTAAAAAGGTAGCTAGACATGCTAAAGGGTACTCACATGAATCTAACTACATTAAAGCAATTATTTATAATAACATATATCAGTGATGCGTGTTGGATTTGGGGGTTGGTTTTTTATAGTCCATCAGTAAGCAGAGATGCAAACAGGTAAGGGGGAAAAATGGCGAGAACCGGGGACATGCTCCACATGGAATTTTTTTAAACGATATTTGTTTTACATGCTCAATTGTAGTTACTTTAAGGTATTTTTTAAAATATTTTTTATTACCTTATATGTCCAAAACTGTAATTTTTCACACACAAAAAATAACACAAAATTGTTGCAACATTTTACAAAAATCAAGATTGAATATATTTGGTCAAAATCCCATGTTATAAAAGATGAAGTGTTATGCAGGCTATTTAAGACAATATGGGCTGATTAGACCAAGATAGTTTAGTAAAGAGTAAAGAAAATACTATACAAAACTTACTAGCAGTTGCCAAGTGGTTATGAGTCTTTTCCAATACGAATAAGACCAGTCTACCTTTGTATTACTGAATATAAAAAGTTATGACCAGTCTGCAACCGGTATTCTGACGATTTGTGCTACCCTGTCAGATTTTGCTACCTCCCATTAAAACAGATGGTAGCATAATTCGACAGCGAAAAGTGCTACCTATCAGATTTTGCTTCCAGCATGATATTAATAAGGTGTGAGGCTTTATTAACATGTACACCTACCCCAACCCTACCCTTACAGTAGGATAAATACAGTGTTGGTAGCATAATCTGATAGGTAGCATTATTTGTCAGAACACCAGCCCCAGTTCTTTATTTATCCGTGTAAGATCACAAGTACCCCCCACCCCCAATAAAGCACTTTCTCATTGGATCTAAGCAACTCTCAAAGGTGACCTATTTTGATCAAGGAGTTTGCATCTATGGTAAGAAAGCATTGTAAAGCACAGTACCTGAATAGCAGTAGTATTACCACGGCAACAGAGAGCGACAGCAGTGACGCTCCGTAACCAACAGTGTAGATCAGTTTCACAGTGGCAAAATATGACTCCTGAGGGATAAACGTGCAGAAATCAATTACATTGTTCAGTTCAGAGTCTGTTTAAATACAATAAACATAAAGAGGTAAATCAATCAATCTGCACATCAGTCAGCCAATAAATCCAACACTTGATGAAATGACGAATGAATGAAAAATAATTTGATTTCATTTAATTACCAGTTATGACAGACAGACATAACTGTGAAAGCCTAAAGCCTCAAAATAAGCATACTAAAATATTATATATTTGGGGTTTTTTTTGTTTAAAAAAAAAAAATCTATCAATTTAAATTGAGTCTTTTAAATATTTTAGTCATTTCAATTACTTTATAATGAATGCATTCATTTATTTGTAAATTAACTAAATGTATTTATTTATTTCATAATAAAATTGAAAACTTTTTGAACTATAAGCCGACTACAATAATGGAGACAGACATGATTGTGAAAGCCTAAAGCCTGTTTATTCTGAAAAATAAGAATTCAAATATATGTATTAACATTTGATATAATTTTTAATCTTTAGTAAAGAAAGAAAGAAAGAAATATTACATACATATAAATATTAAATATAATAAAATATTAAAAATAATTTAAGAAATGTTACTTGATTTAAATCTAGTCAATAAAATTATTTTGTAAATTTAATTACTTCTTAATGTATTAATTTATTTATACTGTACATTAACACAATTTATTTCATCATAAAATGAAAAACTTTCAAAGCACTTTTAAAACTATAAGCCATTTATAAGTACATTTCCCAGTGAGAATTATGATATACTGTATGCATATGGCTAAAGATCTCAATTATGTTTAATTTAAGATTCAATTGTCTCAGATGTCTAAAATTGTCAACAAAAAAAGACAATTGTTGACATACACAGTACGACTATAGAGCTATTGGTCTTGGAGTAATTTGATGTGAAATGTTTGAGTTCATTTTGAGATTATTGACTGTCTTTACAAATCTAAGCACAGTTTGAAACGTCGTTGAGATCTCTTCTGAAACTAGAGGAGGCTCATGTGAGATTACGGTGTTTTTTACTCGGAAGAACAACCTGAGAAGCAGGGGATTTAAGCAAAAACGTATGGATAAATAGGAAATGATTATCAAATATATGCAAGTATGAATTTCAGAATATGTCTGACCTCGGGGATTTCATCCTCAACAATGCAGGCCTCATGGTAAGGAGGGAACGGATGTGACCAGCCGCCAGCCGTGCAGTTACGACTCACTATACCTAGAGCAATGAATTAAGGGTCAAAGGTCAATGACAAGAATTCAAGACAATCTCTGCAAGCTTTTCAAAAAAGGCAAAAAAAAAAAAAAATGTTCTTCAAAATAAATGAATAAACACAAGTTGGCATTTCATGCGATTTGCACTTACTTTTTCTCTAGAGAATGAGATGCAATGCATAAAGTTAGCTTGTGCTAAAGCTGAATGTGAAATGAGGTCTGTATCCTTTTCTACACGAGACAGAGATACAATGATGGAGTGCTGCTTTAGTCGCCATCAGACGAAACTGCAGCAGCACAATTTCATTTGAGAGCTTTCAGATTTGAATGCAGTGTTTGGCCGGGCTCAGACCGGGTTTAGTTTGTTATACTGGCAGATCTGTGGAGACTCTGAGATGTTATTACACTGGCAAATATGAAAGCCTGCCTTCTTTGGCTCAAACTTACAAAGCCTTGAAATTGAGGCTGTGCATTTTACCATTTGAGGATTCCATTTATATGCTCAAGGTAGATGTGTCTATTGTTAAAGCTCACAGACTGAAACCAATTGGTTTGCTCGCAGAAGCTGTTAATGTGGAAATGCATGTATGGAGCAGGGTTGAGCAAACTCTCTTTCAATTCATTAGACAGAAACATTTCGATTTCTCGAATCCAAAGAGTCAACCAATAAGTCTCCATGACATTCTGTTCCAGACATTTTGAGATCTAGCAAAACAAAAATAAGCACATAATTTGCCCAATTATGTTTCTATTATGTGTATTTCATTAAGTGCTATTAGTGATGTCAAAACAATTAACACTGCCAATCGAAAATGTTGTAATTTTGCCAAAAAGCACCACAAAATGCCCACAACATTCTTTTTAATAGTTTTCAACTATTCCATTAAAGTTAGTTAATTAAGTATTATTAAATATAGTTACCATCTCAAATGTTGCTTATTAAAAAAAATCTTATATTTTAATTTTATGATATAATTAAATTAACAATTAATTTAATAATTCAAAACATGCATGGATAATTTTATTTATAATTTTAATTTATAAAATAATATTGCTATATGAATTGTTACATCTCAAATGTCGGTTATTATAATAATTCAATGTTTTAATTTAATGCTATAAAATAATGTACATGGATAAATCACATTAAAACATTTAATCAAATTTAATTGGTTAGTCATATAATACAATATTTTAATTAATAATTCAATATTTTTATTTAAAAAATATTGTTATATGAATTGTTATCTGAAATGTTGGTTATTAATATAATAATAACATGCATGGATGGATATTTAATTTTAAAAAATACAAAAATTAATCAAATAATACTGGTACATACATTTATTTGCATTTGGATTGTAACTAATACAGCCCAAAGTTTTAATTTCATTCTTAATTAAATACATATAAAATATGATACACACACACAAATATATATTATGCAATTATGCATCCAGTTTGCCACCTTTACCTAATTCACATTCAGGTACTGAACTGTCATTTTTAACTTCAGTTTTGAATCATGCACAAGTTTGATGTGGATGGTGTGTATGTGTGTCGCACCTGTGTTGTTTTTGAAGAGAGAGAAAACAGCAGGACAGAGCAAGTGGACTGTCTCACCCGCTGCAGCTCTGGGCCAACACACTACAGCATCCCATACTGGCAGACAACCTTCTCTCACACACACACACACACACACACACACACACACACAAAGAGAATGTTTTTACCCATGCACTCAAGCACCAAACATCAAGAAAACAATGTATCCGAAAGGCTTTCTGTGGCACATAACAGCTAGAGTTTGCTCTATCAATCTCCAGTTTGCCATGTTGGATCACCACAAGTACATCTGTGCATGTGAATCTCCTGCAAAGCTGCTGCCAAACACGACTTCACTTCTGGGATCCACTGGAGAACGCAAACGCAAGGCACTGCATTACAATGAGTGTGATCTCGTACTCAACTCTGTCTCTGAATGTCACCACTGACAGCTTATGGCAGTGTTAAATGAAAAGAAGACTTCTTTTCAAAAACATTTAAAAATCTTAATGACTCCAACCTTTTGAACGATCATGTAATTTAGCCTTGGATAAAACTGAGAAATGTGCATATTGAGACCTCTGGCTTTTGATTGCAGAAATATAGCATCTCAAACACAGTTTCTGAGGAGAAAAATCTGAGAAGCAACAAAAGTCTCCATTAGCTCTCAATTGAAACTCAGTGCTGTTTAGCATGCATCTCACATGCTGTGGGTAAAAACCCCTTCAACATCTCATCAGGAGCGTCTGTTTATTTCTACCTGAAGAGCTGCTGAGGTTTCCAAGATCTGTGATCTCTCTGAGACACCGCTGTTCATCTCTTGCCAGCTGAAAGATATACTCACACTCAGGATGTAAACTAGACAACACCTGCAGAGAGAGAATATTAAAAGAGTGAGTGATGTATAAAAATGTAGGTCTACCTTATAAAACAACACTTAAAGATCCCTCTTCAGACACTCATGCTCTAAAAAAAAACAATTTACAATCAACTGCGGACGCAATCCTGACACATTTTTTCTAGATGCAGAGAGAGCGTGTGCTTAGGTGCAAGGTAAAATAGATTGAAATTGTAATGGTAATAACAGCACAGAAAAACATTACTTCTGATTGCATTAGCACAAAGGTGAAATTTCTTCTTTTCAATGGATAGCTGTTGTGCCATATTGAGGTTATTGAAAAGAAATCAGATATGCAATTTAAAAAAATACACTATGTTTCATTTCAAATCAGTTTCTTTTATTGTAGCTGTTAATGAAGTAGCCCTCGTCAAAAACCATTTCAACATACGGTATGCACAAACATATGCATATATGCATGCATTAACTATGAACATGTGATCACAGCGCTGATTCAGAGTGATTGTCTCTGTGTGAACACTTCAGTGTGAATCTATGCAGTTTAAGAGTTAAAACCTTATTATGAGCTCTAGCAGCTTTTGAAAGCAATTACAATCAAAGACTCATGGGTTGTTCTCAGGAAATTTGTAGTATTTGTATTATTGTTCAAAAAGGTTCAAGAAACCAGTATTGCAGCACCTCAGGCTCAAAGTAACAGGTCCAGATATTACAGAAGCAGCACAGGGAGATCTCTATTTAACAAATATACGTTTTCAATGGCCCTTTCATAAACTATTAAACCCCCAATGAGATCTGATTTCACACAATATTTACTCAAAATTCACATGTAATCCTTTTATATCCATATTTATACATAACCATTTTTTGAAAGAAGTCTTATGGCCACCAAAGCTACATTTATTTGATTAAAAAACACCTCAATATTGTGAAATATTATTGCAATTTAAAATAAGTGTTTTCTATTATAATACATTTTAAAATGTAATTTTTTCATGTGATCAAACTTAATTTTTAGCATCATTACTCCAGTCTTCAGTGTAACATGATCCTTTAGAAATCATTCTAATATGCTGATTTGCTACATATCATAGTTGTTGCTACATATTTTTGTGGAAACCATGATATATATTTTTTTCAGGATTCTTTGATGAATAGAAAGTTCAAAAGAACAGCATTTATTTGAAACAAAAATCTTTTGTAATATTATGAATGTCTTTGCTGTCGCTTTTGATCAATTTCATGAATTCTTGTTAAATAAAAGTATGAATTCTTTCAAAATTCTTTATTAAATCTTTCAAAAACCGACCCCAAACTTAAACAGCAGTGTATTCACATCAATAGTAAGTCAATGACGCACACACACAGCACACAAATGGCACCATTTCCTGAGAATTACTCCCATATAACATTTACTTTTATGTAAGTTTTTGCCAATAACATTCTGAAAAGTTCAACAAATATTATTTTACACAAGACAAGGTAAGAGTTCAACACTATGCTCTTCACAGGACGCTTGATAAGGCTGGTTGTACGTGCTTATAGTCTGTCTTTAGAGGTAAATCATCTCCAAAGCGGTCACGTCCCTCTGCTACAGGGGGAGCTTTCATTGAATGAAAAATACAGGTCAGCGGCTGGGTGTTGTTCATTAAAAGATGTCTTCAAAAACCCTGAGCCGTTCAAGACCGTAAACAAGTCTACAGAGAAAGCAGATGGTGTGTGTGTTCCTATCAAGTCAAGTCAAGTCACCTTTATTTATATAGCGCTTTTAACAATACAGATTGTGTCAAAGCAACTGAACAGCATTAATTAGGAAAATAGTGTGTCAATAATGCAAAATGACAATAGTAAACACTAATTTTTCAGTTAAAGACAGTTCATCATTGAATTCAGTGATGTCAACATCCAGCTCAGTTTAAATAGTATCTTTGCAATCAAGTCAACGGTATCGCTGGAAATTAAGTGTCCCCAACTAAGCAAGCCAGAGGCGACAGCGGCAAGGAACCAAAACTCCATCGGTGACAGAATGGAGAAAAAACCTTGGGAGAAACCAGGCTCAGTCGGGGGGCCAGTTCTCCTCTGACCAGACGAACCAGCAGTAGAGAGAGAGAGAGAGAGAGAGAGAGAGAGAGAGCGAGAGAGAGAGAATAAATATTTTAGACTTAAACTAAATAAAAAATTTAAAAAAGTCGCCTTGGTGCCTTGGCAACTAACTGAAATATGTTTAAGCTGAAGCACCAAAATTACTAAGTGAAATAAATAAAAATTTAATTGAAAACTGAAATGAAAACTTAAAGTGCAATAAAAATACATGAACCCTATAGTAATATAAAAAATAAACAAAAAAAAATAATAAAAATGACAAAAATACATACAGAATTTAATTAGAAATTAATATTGTTATTCAGAAGGAGACATACAATTGTTTAGAAGTCACAATAAAGACAATTTGATGTTATAAAAAATTATATTTCAAATAAATGCTGTTCAAAAATCTGAAATTATGGTTTCCACAAAAATATTAAGCAGCACAACTGTTTTCATCATTGATAATAATCAGAAATGTTTCTTAAGCAGCACATCAGCATATTAGAATGATTTCTGAACGATCATGTGAGTAATGATGCTGAAAATTCAGTTTTGCATCCCAGGAATAAATGACATTTTACAATATATTCACATAGAAAACAGTTAATTAGAATTTTAATAATATTTCACAATTTAACTGTTTTTACTGTATTTTGGATTTAAAAAATTGGTGAGCATAAGAGATTTCTTTCAAAAACATTTTTTAAAATCTTTATCTTGACTGGAAGTATACGTACATAAAAAGATTGAGAGAGAACAAGAGAGGCAGAGAAATTGCGAGCTGATGGAAATGATTATAAAAATGAAGCAACCGAAGGAAGAGTCTCCTTGAGAGGTCTTCCAGAGATGACAGCTTTGGAGAGCCGTCGAAAGAGTGTCTTTCCACCAGGAGTTCATTCTATCCCGCTTTGAACCAAAGCACCAGCACTTACGATCAAAAACCCCCATCCTAGAACATTCTTTACAAGGCTGCCCTAAGAACTACAGCGGCCTAATAAATCTAATTCTTCCATTCATCTCACATGATGAAAAACTATGGAGAGCCCTTCAAAACGATTCAAACCGGAGTGAGATTAAATGAAACTCAATCTCCGAGCTCTGGACATTTCTCCTCTGAGGAGCCCAGCCAACCCGTATTAGCTACCACTTCAAAAAGCTAAACAATAGCACTGGCGAAAATCCTGCATCATCTAGTTAACAGTTATTTGTCTCATCATAGTAGCATGCATACCGAATTATCAGTATAAAACAATGCTGTCTAAATTTAGTGCGTTAACGCAGGTGATTAATTTTTCCAGTTTAACGGCGTTAAAAATATTTAACGCAATTAACGCAGGGGCGGAGGTTGGCCACCCCACTCGCAGCTGCTGCTTCTGTCTCTTTTTTCTTGAAAA
Source organism: Sinocyclocheilus anshuiensis (assembly GCF_001515605.1). Lineage (NCBI taxonomy): Eukaryota > Metazoa > Chordata > Actinopteri > Cypriniformes > Cyprinidae > Sinocyclocheilus > Sinocyclocheilus anshuiensis. Next base: position 2,248,226 of record NW_015552546.1, read on the forward strand.
TAATTGCGTTTATTTAAATGCAGAACATCTTTTCACCACATCAAAAGGGGGACTTTTCAGACGCGCACTTCAACTTCACCTCAGTGCCAGGTGCTAGTCAAACGATCGCGGAAACAGAAAAGGTGACATATGTCAGTAAAAACTAATCTTCCTGTCAGCCGTTACTATGCTCATAGCGCGTGCTTTTCAATTGCACGCACAAATATGCCATCACGCGCTGTAGCCTGTATCATTTCATATTAAAGCGCGAATGAAATGAAAAGCATGCGTGTCAGATCCGCGTCATGTTCAGTTGCAGCAGCTCTTAGAGTAATAGCAGCCAAATAACGTAATATACAGCTGCAGTGGTGTCTGTTAATCAAAGAACAAAAGAAAAAAGAGGAAATCAATATCTTTTGTAGCTTTAAGGATTCATCTATATTTCATTTTAGAATTTAGTGTTTGATAACTTTATTCAATTGCTGTAGATTTCCTACTTGCTGAAGGGCACAGGTAAATATGACATTTATTATAATGGGTTTGTGTGAAGATTGTTTTAAGTTCACTTAAATGAGAAGTTATTTTATTTTTATAAGTCTAATAAATGTTAAAATTGATAGCTCTCAATTATACTGTTGAATGGCTATAGTCAAGGGTTAAATATAAGAGGGGAAAAAATTCTAATTTCATGGAGATATCAATAAAATTGGTATCAGTGATACTTGCATTCAGTCATAAAAAAAGATGCCATTAAACAAATATTAAAAACATACTGTCCTTATGTTGTTTCTACATAAAGCTGAAGATTGAATGTGAAATTCTTGCAACATAAAACTATTAACACAGCATTATCCACCTTATTTTTCCCGTAAGAGTGGGCGCGACTATTTGAAAATTTATGGGACTGGCTTCCGGCGTCATTCGCTTCCAGCTATGTTTAGCTGAACAAAACATCTCGTTTTGCTGCTTGATATTGCTAACTGGTGTGTCTTACCTTTTTTTAATGTATTATCTTAATTATGAACACAGTGGTTTGTAGTGCAAACAGTTTTGCCGTCTACTGCACTTTGTTCTTCTTCTCGTTATTTCCCTACTGCGAATAATGAACTGCAAGTCTCGCACATTCACAGAAAACAGCTTACTTCCGCATTACAAAATAAGGTGGATAAATCCAACCTAGGGACAATATTGTCTATTTTTGTAGGCAAACTCTACAAAATAGCAATAGCAACCGTATTTTTCAAGACAAGTAAAAGCATAAAAAAAATCACAAGGGGGTGTACTGATGTATTTTATGTCATGGAATAAAACATGAAAACATCTTGAGCTTGTGTTAACCAGATAACTTAAATCAGACATTTAACCAAAAACCCATTTAAAAAAACGCTGACTTCAGGACGATACAACCAGAAGTGCTTAAATGCTCGTCTCCTGGTTTTGGCCTACAAAAATGTGCCTTTATATGGTGGTTTTCGCCTGTGAGGATTTCTGAAGAAGAACACTGCTGTCGCATTCTCTTGGCATCCGTTATCCAAAACCCAAATGAAAATATGCCACACATCCATGCCATTATCATCATCAGCAGCAGCATGTTTCTGAACTGGCAGTGTATCCTAGACAGCTGAATCGTTCTATTACACTACGTCTTGAAGAAACACTAGTTGAAAAACTGATGAAACGTAGAAACACTCACTGTTTTGCTGCATGAGTCAGTGCGTGTGTGTAACAAACTTCTCAGGTCAGGTGTGTAACCTCACCAGATATTTTCCTGCATTCTCTGCTAGTAGAAAGGAAAGGTGAAAATGAAGCAGAAACACAATGTACTGTTAGTGCTTATGAAAGCAGGTCAAGCTCAACTCACTACCCCCTAACATCACCTCTTTAGTTTCACTAAGCTGCCCAAACTCTGCTCTGATAGCAGTAATCCAGACAGCGCTCTGGAACCATTATACGCTTTATACTATTTTTAGAAAGCAAGACTAGAAACATCCCAAAACGCTCTGGACTTGAATTGAGTTTGTGAGACAAGCCTCCCCTGAGTGTTTTTATATGAGTGTTACTTCAAGTTGTTTCTTCAAGGTTATGTTATCTGTGGGGAAACAGCAGAATTAGGTTACTGTTTGGGTGAAGCTCATGAATGCTGTCTGGGTCATATTTCACCCCAAAATCAAAAGGAAAAACAATAAATCACATTTTACGTTAAGAACAAGAAGCCTATTTTTTCAGCACCTAGATTCTGTGAGATTTTGAGCACTTCGATTTTTTTAGATTTTAATTTACTTATTTTTATTTTTAAAAAGTGTATATATAAAAGTGTATACGTATACACCCCAATATCAAAAGGAAAAACGGTAAATTACATTTTAGGTTAGGAACATGAAACCTATTTTTGTGCATTGTGACATTGTTAATAAATAAAATGTGTATATTATTTATTGAATAGTATAACATATTCAATTTGAATATATATTTTTCAGCACATATATTTTGTGCATTGTGACATCATTTTCATTTGGGATAATATTTGCATTAATTATCCAATAATATAAATATTATTGTGTTATGTTTTTGGTTTGTTGTACAATTTGTTCAGCTCATGTTTCCTGTGTCCAGACAGGCTGATTTCTAATGTTGTATTATGATTATCACAATGCATTAGTTCTCTCCTTTTTTTTTTTATTAAAGTATTGAGAATTTGGAAGGAAAATGTGCTTAATTATCATGTAAATAAAGTCATAATGCACAATCTTCCTAAAAACAGGCTTCATAATCTGTATGCAAAATACACGTTCTTATTTTTCAAGTGAAATATGACTGTGACATTTCTTTTTAAGAGGCATTTGTGTAGTATCATGCTGTTTAAACTAATGGAATCCATTGACCGGATATATGCATGATCATGAAAGTAATCAAACCTCTGCCTGAGGTGTTGCTCATAATAACTGACAGTGTAAGCAGTGATTGAATCAGTACTGACTCTGGGTCTGTAAAGTATCTGTAATATATTAGTCAGAGTTGATTTGTAAGTTAGTAAGCAGCATATTTAAGGTCCCTCTTCATTCATAAAGTCTCATGCCCTCTTCATTACACAAAAGAAATATTTACGCCTACCCCCATGTTCCACGCTCATTTACATCTAATACTGGCGGTTGCTAAACTTGACCCGGACGCTCCGCCGTGTTCAGAGCCACAATCGGTTTGATTAGTGTAAAAAGGATAGAAGAGAGCCTGTGCTTTTGTCACTAATGCTTTTGACTCTCTGGACATGAAATAAAAAGAGAGCCCATTAATGCATTCATGCTGTTACTATGACATCACTCACATTTGAATTCCGTGGATTTCAGAGCTGCACCCTGTGGATATTTTACCCAACATGCTCTTCTGTCTGTGATTTAATTTCTCTCTTCCTGCTATTAAAGAATGCATTTCATCAAAACAATTAAATACTATTATGGGCTTTTACTTTATGGTTTTGATCCCTTCTCAGTATTCAGCCATAATAGCACAATGTTTTCACCTAATTATATACACTTAAAGAAGTCTCTTCTTCTCACCAAGGCTCCATTTCTTTTATCAAAAATACAGTAATATTGTGAAATATTATTACAATTCAGACTAACTGTATTCTATTTCAATATATTTTAAAATGTAATTCACTTCTGTGATCAAAGCTGAATTTTCAGCATCATTACTCCAGTCTTCAGTGTCACATGATCCTTCAGAAATCATTCTAATATATTCTAATATAGTTTTTATTTTTTTGTCAGTTTTAGTTTTAGTTTTTTAGTTATTTTAGTAAATCAAGTTCAATCATGACAACTCTCGGAACATTTTAGCATGGTGATGGATATGACAGTGTTAATGTATTTGGTCTTGGCGGAATTGCTGCTGCTGTTGGTCATTGCTGTATTTGTAGATTATTGCTGCTGCTGCAAGCAAGTACAGGAACTTGCTACTGCCAATGCATATGGCGATACGGTGCCATGAGTGAGTATTTAAAACATACTGCTGCTGCACAAATAGCATATAAAATAACCCATAGCAGATCTATACAGGTGGAGCTGGGGAAGGTGGAGGGGTTCAGAGAAACTCTGAAAGCGCGCTGCAGGAATCTCTAGTGAATGCTAGCCAGCCATATAAATGCAAGGCAGTAAGCTCAGTGGCTGCATATGCAGCATGAACCAATCAGCTGTGCCAAGTAGTTTAACTATCTGAATATCATCGGTTACGTTAACAACCCGTCGCCTGCGCCATCTAGAGTTTCATGACTGAACTATATATTTAAACTAAATTAAAATAAGAAAGGTTGATGCTGAAATAAGTTTATTTTTTAAATCTTGTTTTATTTGTTTATTCTGTTATATTTTATTTGTTTATTTTGTATAAATCTTGTTTTATTTGTTTGTTTATTTATCTTGTTAATGTTTATTTTATGTCAAGCAACATTTTTTAATGGTTTTAGCTTTGCTTTCAGTTTTAATTTTAGTTAACTATAATAAGCCTACAGAATAAAAGTATTAATTTCTTTAAAAAAAAAAAAATTTAAACAGCAAGGATATCTACCTACTTTCCACTGTAGAAAACAAAACTTCTATCATTTGTCAATGACAAAGCAGATCTTTATTGCGTGTGCAGCAATAATGACTCTGTACTGCAGATAAAAAACATATATATACATTTAAATCCAAAAAGAATATCAAAATATGGGCACACTTTTTGTTACTGATGAAAGACTAGAAACACCCCTGGTTATATTTAGAAATGCATCTTGGATAAAACTTTGTATTATGAATGCAGCAAAAAATCTGAAAATGTCACACCAACCGAACCACTGATTCCATTGATGAATTCCAAAGGGCTGAAATGTTAATGTACTTCAGCATTCAAAGAAAATTAAAAAGAAAACGCATATTTGTACAGGCACTCAGAAAAAAACACCTGCACCATATCAAACCACCTGTCTTGCTTACAGAGAGCTCTATTATACTGTGCATCCTCCCTGGAGAACATTGATCTCCATTCTACAGGACAGCACACAGATCCATTAACTGCCCCGTTTCCAAGAAGGGTCCCCCAGTTCAGTTCCCAGATGGCGCTTGTGCCTCCACATTTACTACATATGGAGGTTTTGCGGTGCAGTTGTCAAGGAAATGGGCGCACAAGTGCACAACCAAATGCACCAGAGGAAAGTTGAGTGCTTGCTTATTTTTCACAGCGAGAAAGCCTGAGATCATTTCAAAGCCTTCTCCTAGTGACGAAATTCACATACACCTGCATTTACCAGCTGGTGCAGGAGACGTAATGGCTAATTCAAAAACTAAAAGTCATTGTGAAACAAAGAAAAAGCCAAAATATCCAACACAGAGAGATGAGCTGACACCCTTTTTGAGAGAAGATTGTCTTTTAAATTAGACATGTGTCCAAAAATATCTAAAGTCATTTTGACTTGCTCTCAAACCCACATTGACAAATGAGAATTTAACACTCCACAAAAGAGTGTTTTCTCTTTTCTTAGAAACTGCAAATGGCATTCTCTAAGCTCAACCTCAGAGAGCAACCTTGACATCAGAAGTGTTGCAATTTCTGTTTTCCATCAGTGCTGGGGTTTAGAGTGGCTAAAACACACGGATGCAGGTGATAGAGGAAGATCATTAGCTGCCCCAGGTGGGAAAAAAGGATACTTTTTCTGGCTATTACATTTAACAGTGATACTTTACGCAAGGTCATGGTACAAGGTCAAGGTACAAGACCGTGTATGTAACAGCTTTAATGAGGGAAAGAACTACAATCCCATTAACTACCGCAAATAACATAATTTAAATAACTATCCAAGATTAAATTATGTGGGCTGATGGCTTCACAAAAAAAAAAAAAAAAATCATATAGACCCTTTTCCTGAGTAAACGATAAGCGCCACCATTACGAATTCTAACTTCCAATTGGATGCTCTTCTGTTCCGGTCTCCATAGGAACCCATTCAAATAGAGCCCATCTGTTTTTAATGTAGCTATCATCTGCAGCTTTGTGTCATCTACACACTCATTAAACTTTGAGGAGTGAGGCACTGACAAATGACAGTCATTGCGACATTGTAAAGTGATGGTGCTACGGAGCCATGTGCTTTTTTAAAAACATTTTAATAGGTTTAACATTAGATCGGCTTGGAATATACGCTAATTTGACTAGAAAAACTGGAGACCGGAAATGCAAAGCATCCTTCTGGTTAAGAGTCAGGCATAACTTCCACGTTCAGGAAAAATGTCTATACCATCGATTAATGACCTTGGAGCTCACAGATTTGTCTTTAAATGTTTATACCTGGAAGTTGCTGTTAAAAATCAATTTCCCTATGGAGAAAATGAATGCCATTTTTACTTCCAGAACCTTGCACTCTATAAACAAGTCTTGAACATGGGGGCAGTAAAAGAGCAAGGATAAGAATTTTTGGTAATATAATCAATTTTAACTGGACTATTAGCAAATAGCATTTTTATTTTAGAAATATAATACACACATTCACTCTTATTAGTATATGCCTAATATGGCGCAAAACGATTCCAGTCACGTCACATTCAGTTATGAATTACTTTAATTCAAAATGACAATATTTGACAAAGTCAACACTGGATGTTGGTCGTTTAACATTTGTATCACAAAACAGATGTCAAAAATTAAATGTTTAACTGCTTACATCTTACCTCACTTTCTTTTACCGTTAAAAACTGAAGCGTCGCACTGAAATTCATTTTCCATTTCTGTGAACAGTAAAGCCCCGCCTTCTTTCATGTGATTGGTCAGCTCAATCATTGTGACATCGACGACCGCTATTTATGTAGCTCCGCCCCTTTTCAGCGCTGCGCTTGTTGTGTTCTGTCTGTATTTCCACAGCATGAAGGTAAGGTTGTATGAATTTATGAATGAATCGGCCATTTTAAAGTCTTACCATTTGTTATGACATCCGCTTCAAACATTACAATGCACATGATAACTTCCATTAACTCTACAACAGGTAAATCCACTTCACCAGCTAATTACTCTTAAACAGTTTACTCTTATAGAGCCAAAGCCACTAGAAGGCAAGCCTGCAACCTTTAGCCGAAAAAGCGTAATGGCTAAAGTGAACGCTTCCGCTTTGGCAGGACATGGGAAAGGAGACCAGAGGCGCTTCACTACGCTGAATAAACAGCTTTTTAGAGGAAAGGGCTTATCATTTAATGAATCGACAGCCTATCTGCTAATCTTCAACATGTTTTACACTAAACAATACTTTTGGATTGAACTATTTTTCGAGTTTACCACGAACAAAAACGCAGTTTTATAAGAGAAGTTACTAACCTTTTGCGACAGTTGGGATTCAGCTTATGGCACTTGTCATTCATTCCTAATATGGTATCCGTAAACGGCGACTGAGTGTCGCACAACTCTGACTGAAATTCAATGATGTCAAGGCTGTAATGTGATTGGTTATTAAAGGTTAGTTCACCCAAAAATGAAAATTCTGTCATTAATTACTCACCCTCATGTCATTCTAAACCCGTAAGACCTCCGTTCATCTTCGTAACACAAATTAAGATATTTTTGATTAATTCTGAGAGCTCTCTGACCCTCCCATAGACAGCAATGAATTTTCATTTTTGGGTGAACTATCCCTTTAAGGCACACGTGATCCAAGTTAGCCATTATGCTTTCTCCAATAGTAATACCGACCCTCTCATCAAACTCTGATAGAGCTAACCCCAAAAACGGAAGTTCAAAGACAAAATTCTAAAGATGGCTGCGCACTTTCTCTAACGCATAAGGTCTATAAGCTATATTACCCAAATGTGCAGTAGGAGCGATCAGGGATGGTTGGAACACAGTGCAGTTGTAACACTTCCAATTTCTCAAATAAGGAATAAGTTACTAATCACCTAATTCACTTCACACATTCTCATTTTAGTCCTTATTCCAAATGTGAGGAAATAGAGCCCTGTGGTAGACACAGCAGATTTTGTAGGAGAAAAACTAATTTTAAGTAAAAAAAAAAAGCTACTTTTTTATATTTAATTGATTTTTGTGATGACAGTCCCTGCTTTGTAGTTAAACTCATCTAAGTTAAATTATATTTATTGTGTGTCTGTGTAGATATTTTTCATGCAAGCTGCTAATGCTTTGGCGGTTAGCTGTAAGGTGATCTAGTTTATGGCTACAAGACTCTAGGATAGTTGTAACAGCAAGACTCAGGGTTAGTTATAACATCAACAAAACATATGGGAACTTACTCCAAACAATTATTTTGTTTTATTTATAGGTTTTCTTTGAATTTCAGTATGCCTAGGTCTTGGAAGAGAAAGACCAGAAACCAATGGGTGCCTCTTACTATGTTGAAAATTGTGCTGAAATGTCAGTGTTGAATAAAAAGCTTTCAAAATCCTTTTTTTTTTTCATAATCCTTGTTGCATACTGTTACATCTCACCCCGGTGGATATCGTAATGTCACATCTCACCTCAGGGTATGTTACAACTAACCTGGACGGGGTGAATTGTAACATTTCACTCTTTGTGTTTGAAACCAAACTATGCATTTTCTGTTTGTGCTGCAAAGATAACAGCCATGCCATTTAATAGCATACACTTGTAACTAGTTTGAATTACATTTTGAACGCAATGGCTTAAAAGAACTCCAAGATACAGACAGAAATGTCAAACTTCCCTAGACCTATAAGACTAAAAAGAATACTGCACTGGAAATGATTTTCGTCGCACTGTTTCGACTACAATAGTAAGCAGCAGAAAGTACTATGCAGTACAGGACACTTGTATACTAATTTAACTAAATAGCCTTTTTAATTCACACAATAATTAATTTTTTTTTTTTTTTTTTTTATCCGCTGAAAGCCTTGCCCTCCAAAGATAAATCAGACGACCTGCTGACATAAAACTCCAGCACGTAAAATGACTGACAGGCAAAGAGTCTTTTTGATTGCCCAGGTATTCTCTTTTTCAATGTTTAGAGAAACAGGTGTGAAAAAAAAACACTTACTCCACTTTTGAAGCAGCACATCATCTAGTGAGCAAACATGCACTATGATGAATTAAGAGCACACTGATTGCGATCATATTCTCACAGAGAACAAAATAATATTTAGCAAAACAATACAAAGTTAGTACAAGAGATACGGAGAAAACCCAAAGCTCAGTCTTCAATCTTAACGCGTTAAATAATATAATTAGCCTGCTAGACCACAAACAACAGATTAAAAGTCTGTCCTAGTTATGAAGATGCTTCTCACACAAATGTGCATTGTAAAAAGTGCATTCTATAAATGTAAATGGGTGAATAAATACATGAGGTTGTGCGTACTCACAGTTGTAAAAGATGACAACCACAGCATCCCGTGAGCCCACGAGCGCATGTCTCCTCCAGTCGTGTCCACAGCGCGCGCTGACAGCAGTAGTTGGATCAAATGCTTTATAGACTGACTCTGACCAATCAGAGGAGAGAGAGAGGAGAGAGAGCACATCATTCATAATCCTGCACAAACCATTGCATCTCTGCTGCAGACAGGGAATTCTAATACTTTCCTCAAACCAGACAGATAAGAACCTGTTTTTGAATTGCTGCATTGATATTCCTCAAACACTCGGTTGGTTCTAAACATTTAGAGCTTGGTATTAAAATTCCTTAAAGTGTAGACTCAAAGTTCAGTGCAAATAATTTCATATTTAGGTGCACTGCATTTTTATGGAAGCTTGCTTTAACCACTGGGGAAATAAATACATACATAAATAAAGCTACTTTTTAATCTCACACATTTTTTCCCTAGCAATCTCAGAATTCTGAGGGGGGGGAAAGGTGATAAAAAGTCGCTATTAGGCTACCTTAAAAAATACTGATGCGAAAATGGGCGTCCTTAATTTTTTATGTATATGTACTTTTTAAATGCACTTAGATGGTGGACTCAATAGTTTTTGGTAACTCAAAACATTTGCACAAAGAAATTAATAGCATTTTTTAAAAATATTAAATGATGTACACTTACATGAGATGCATTTACTCTCCCAGAAAATGCGGTTTTATTCTACATGGAGAAGGTCGCCCCCTCATGTTGGCATAACATGACCAGCAATGTCATGCAAACCACCAAGTTACTAGCAGAAACATGATCTATAGAGATCTAGTGAGCAACACACATCACATAACCTTCCCAATACAGATGAAACAGCCTCAATTAGGCCTAGTCATAAAAATATTTTAAAAAGTCTGTTTATCATCGTGTGCATGCATACAGACAAGTGATTGCTTATAAACAAGCAACTTTATACACTTATAACATTATACAATACAACTTTATTACACTTAAAGGGTTCTGAAATTTGTAAACATTGCGCTGTGATTGCATAGATTCACAGATATTAAATTCAGTGACATTCATTAAATATTTACAATTTCCTGAACAACCGCTTTTAAAAAGTACTTCAAAAGCAGTGTTGGGGGTAATATATTACAAGTAACGCAAGTTACGTAATCAGATTACTTTTTTCAAGTAACTAGTAAAGTAACGCATTACTTTTTAATTTTTTATTGCTGAAGTGTGTTGAAATTTCTTCTTCTGCATTCTACTGTACGGACGTAAATTTACTTTCCCTTCAGCCTGAGGCTTATTCATTTCACTTTTGGTGTGAAAAGGCTTTTATATTTGCCAAAAATATAACTTTTTTATTTTAAAATCAAACAAGCAAGCCCTGTCCGGATTTAAAAAGTAACGCAAAAGTAACGTAATGCATTACTTTCAATAAAAAGTAACTAAGTAACGTAATTAGTTACTTTTTTTATGGAGTAACGCAATATTGTAATGCATTACTTTTAAAAGTAACTTTCCCCAACACTGTTCAAAAGTATCAATTTATTTAAAATACCATTTTAAAACTCTTGTAAAAGGACAAGTCCTATTAGGAAAATATTTAAAATTGCACATAGTTCAAAAAGGAGCTTGAGATATAAATATATAAACGGATCTTCTTAAGAGCAGCAGTCTAGTTCAGCTTTGTCACCTGGAAAATTATGTGAACCGTACACCTGAATAAACATGCGTGTCTTGCATATTTGCTTAAGTTGTTGCATAAAAAAAACTAAGCGAGACACATTTAACAGCGCATTTAACAGCCTTAGTGTTCATGTTACTAATGTTTGATGATCTACCAGGATGAGGATTCACTGATGCATATACAGAAAGGAGGCATTAAAACTGAACGTGTCAAAAAATATTATGTATCTGAGCATCAGTAAACCAATTTTATCAGATCAAAATACTGACAGCCTTATATTCGCAACAATATACTCTGTGCAAGAGCTAAATGACTATAAAGTATGTGCCATTTTATTCAATGTACTGTATGCAAAAATTACTGCATGGAGTAGACTAAATAAAAAAAAAAGTGCCATTTATATATTTATAAATGGTGAATATAAAGCAATTTAGCTGACCCAAGAATAGTGAGTAGTTCAATAGTTCTACTGCTAACTTACCAGTGACAATTTGACCTAATTGGTGGGGACTACAAAAAGTAAAAAAAAAAATAAAAAAAAAGATAAATAAAAAAATAAAACTGATATACTTTTACAGGACTCTGTCATGACACAATATCTTAGCATCCAGCTTTGAGTAAAAAAAAAAACAAAAAACGTGTTTTAAACGCATATAAACATGAGACGCTTATTGCTTTTTTTGAAAAATAGTTGTACCTTGTATGAAATTCTCATGTTGTTATAAAAAGACTAATGCAGCATTTCTTAAAAAAAAAATACGCCAAAATACCAAAACCTCTGAGAATATAGTATTTTGTTCGACATCTGTAGTGGAAGTGTAGTGTGATATCTTTTAAAGGAACAGTTCACCCAAAATTAAAAATTTGCTAAAAATGTACTCACCCTTCGGTTACTCAAGTTGGATGTAGATGAGTTTGCTACTTCATCGGAACAGATTTGGAGAAATGTAGCATTATGCCACTTGCTCATCAATGGATCCTCTGCAGTGAATGGGTGCCGTCAGAATGAGAGTCCAAACAGCTGATAAAAACATCACAATAATCCACAAGTTATCCATACGACTCCAGTCCATCAAGTAACATCTTGTCAGTTGAAAAGCTGCATGTTTGAAAGAAACAAATCCATCACTAATAGGTTTTAATTTCAAACTGTTGCTTCTGGACAAATTATGAGTCCATAATCCATAGTAAATTCCTGCAGTGAAAAAGTCCATCTCTTGTTGTCCTCTCACATCAAAATCCACCCACATATTTGATTAGAACTCTTTTGGACTAGTTTCGCTTGCAAATGGTGCTTGATCTGTGCATATTTCTCTCCTGATTCAGACAAGACAACTTTTTTCACTGGAAAAAGCAAGATTATTGATAGAGGACTCATATTTTAGCTGGAAGCAGTTTAAAGTTAAAAATGTCTTAATGATGGATTTGTTTATTTCAAACACGCAGCTTTTTATTTCACAAGAAGTTAACTGATGAACTGGTGTCTTATGGATTATTGTGATGTTTTTATCAGCTGTTTGGACTCTTATTCTGACAGCTCCTATTCACTGTAAAAGACCCACTGGTTAGCAATTGATGCTAAATTTCTCCAAATCTGTTCTGCAGAAGAAACAAATGCATCTATGTCTTGGATGGCCTGAAGGTGAGTATATTTTCAGCATTTTGTTTTTCAATTTTGGGTAAATTATTTTTTAAAGCTTAATTTGCGATTGTCTCACTTTCTTTGCATATTAACCCATGTGAGCTTCAACTGTCCTGTATCACTGGTGCTTTAAATTCATCTGTAGTGTTTGTAAAATCATTTTAAAATACTGAATCCACAAGGAAAATAAAACACACAAAAAAGATTCATCAAAAGCAAATAATCCTCTTCCAATAAGTACTGTTGAAAGTGTTGTAGAAAGCCCTTCATAACACTTAACTCAGTTCACCACAGATAACCTTAATGCTATCAGCAATAAAACATCTAATACTATACTAACCCATCAAATTCTAAAACAGAAACCCTTGGCACACAGGAACAGGTCTGAGATGAATAAGGATAAAAATAAAACACATCAATTTCCCACGAGGACTCTACACACCACAAAGCCACATTTAAGGGAAGTCACTTCCATCATAGATGATGGGCTTCTCAATGGTCAGGTGGTAGTTGACCTTCTTGGAGAGAAATCTATGGAAAAGAAAACACAGGAGAAGCAGTGATTGTTGCATTCCATCTTTCCTATTAATAACTACACTGTAAAAAAAATATGATTTTTCGAAGTTATAAATAAAACAATGATTAGTGCAGTATGTTTAGAAAGAAAAGACTATTTCCGTTTTTCTACTTCAAAATTTCACGTGTTCAATGTCTTGCTTACCGTTTCTTTGTAACTGTGAATATTGTTTCTACACCATTTTTTTTCAATGTACTAAATAAAACGGTCATTATAATTTTAGTGCATAAGCAGCAACTCAATAAATAGTACTGATATTGTTTGATGCTGCTAGGATAATGATATACATAAAAATGTTATATCATGTAAAATGTCAAATCAATTTATTTATTTAAATTATACTTCTCAGTATTAAATTAAACCAGTCTATTTCTCTCAACTCATTTTTGGAACAGGCTTTGCAGAAAAGTAAAATCAAAATATCTGCAGGATTTATGCAGGTGAATTGAAGACCCTTTTAAGACCAAGCAAATAACATTTAAAGGGATAGTTCACCCAAAAATGAAAATTTGATGTTTATCTGCTTACCCCCAGGGCATCCAAGATGTAGGTGACTTTGTTTCTTCAGTAGAACACAAACGAAGATTTATATGCATTTATTTTTACCTATTTGCTCAACGACTCCCAAACGATTCATTTAACGATTTATTTTTCCAAACCCCTCCTTTGCGTCACGCTAATCTGCGGTGATTGGTCGGATTGGTCTCATTTTCATTTAATCTTGCCTGTAATTCCTGATACAGCAGCGTTTGTGAGTGCAGTGCTGCTTTGTTTACAGCGTTACCGGGGAAACAGCTATTTTTACCGCTCCAAAAGCGGCACCTAGTGGCAAAGAATGAATTGCATTTTCATTCAGACCAACGCGAAAAGACCAGCAAGTGGGCGGGCAATATGCTAATGTTTCATGTTGACGTCAACATGAAACGGCTTGGGATTCGTTTTAAAAACGACTCGTTTCAATGATTCAGAGTCGACTCTTTCTTTTGAGAGACAATAACTTTATACACGGTGCACTTTCAGATTTAAAACTTGCCAGGATGTTTTCATTCACTTAGAGCTGTTACACACTGCATGAAAGGTAGTTTTCAAAAATCCATAATAGGGGCACTTTAAGGAATAAATTCAAGGGGTCAGTATGTTCTCTAAATGTGAATGTAAAGGCAGTTTTTTTTTTTTTTTGAGTTTATGATTAAAACATGAACAAACATTTTCCAGTGGGATCAGAAAAATCAACTTAATTCAAAGAGAAAACAAGTTTTTATTCCCTATTTGTTCTTGTTTTGAGCATAATCGCACTTAATTTTGATCAGTATCTCAGAAAACAAGACAAATATATATCAAATATATCTCAAATAAATAAATCTTGATTTAAAAATGTTTGGAACAAGACAAAAACAGAGGAAGAACTTGAGAAGAATTTTTTGCAGTGCATGTAACATATAATGCCATGACTTTATGAATTTAAGACTTTCTGTCTTCTTAAGGCTCTAATTTGTGGATGGGTGAATTAATACTTTTTTAAGACCTGCAGAAACCCTGTAAAATGCACTGCAGCTGAAACTGTAGTAAATATCAGCAAAATACTATCAGTCAAAAGGGTAGATATTTTCTGAGAAGCACAAAAGCTCTGAAAGGTTCCCTGGAGTGTGTAAATGTCAGCTGTGTGTTACTGTACCTGGAAAACGAGTTATCAAAGATGAGTGTATAGACTCCAGGATTGCGGACTTTCAGTTGGCCCTGTATGGTTTCTTTGTGTGAGTTACAGCGTGTGAGAGGAATCAGAACCTGAACCACAGGGACATAAAATAGATTTAGCACTCTATGAAGTAAAAGGGCTGCTAGGATTTATGCTCGTCATTTCATGGAGTGAGAACGGCTTCCAGAAGATAAAAAGAAGGATGCATTTGAGAAGCTGCCACACTGAAGAGATGTAATAATGCAAGCTGATGCAATGTCTGTGATGTTTGTGAAGACATGCAGCCTGCAGCAGTTTGCATTATCCTAACTGATTATTATTCAACATACAGTTATCATACACAGTCTAGTTTACTGTAAATAACAAAGCAGTCAATGTTGGGGAAACTATATTACCTATTAAAAATAGTTTTCATTAACTGAGATAAAGCTGAAATAATCTAAGTAATCTAAGTGTGAAATAATCTAAGTATTCAATGAAAACTTAAAAATCTTCATCTTAAATAAGTTCAAACACTACAACTAAAAAAAAAGTTAAAATACTAAAACTAAAATAAAACTGAAATATAAATTAAATATAACAATTTTTTAATTAATAAACAAAACTAATAAATTACAAAATAACATAAAATGACCAAAACTTAAACTAAAATTTAAATGCAAGCTGAAATATATAGATAAAAGCTAATTCAAAATATTAATTAATACTAAACAGTTTATAAATAATACTAAAATAACAATGACTACAAGTTAACAAATGCAAAGTAGCTAATTACATTAAAGCAGGCATTATTTAGTCAATTTTTTTCTGGCAGATTTCATAATTTAATATTTATGAGAATTTAACTTACAGAAAAACAATAAGAATTTCAGTTTAGGTGAATGCATCTAAAGTGCACACATAAAATAGTCCTAAATTGAACGAATGAATAATAAACACAGAATTGTCAATCAATTCTTTAAAAACAACAGTATTTAACTAAATATTATTTCGCTATTAAAAAGCAAGAGGTTTTATGTTCCTTTGCTTCCTTTTTGAAGCTTGAAAGCCTTGTTTTCCATTCTATT
The DNA here is from genome assembly GCF_001515605.1 of Sinocyclocheilus anshuiensis. Lineage (NCBI taxonomy): Eukaryota > Metazoa > Chordata > Actinopteri > Cypriniformes > Cyprinidae > Sinocyclocheilus > Sinocyclocheilus anshuiensis. Next base: position 2,264,215 of record NW_015552546.1, read on the forward strand.
GTTTGGAAAAAGTTCTTCAGATTTTCTCCATATAATTGAAAAAAGACCTCGTTTTCCACAGAAGAAAGTCAAAAGTAAATAATGACAATTATAATATTAGAATGTTTCTTCTAATTTATTTGTTACTCTCCAGCACTAAAAGTGGGGCAATATTTAAAGCTGTGATCTGAGAAATCAGGTTTTAAAACACAAAGAGACACCTATAACTAGGTTTTTCATGAACTATTCGAGCAGCACAATAACAAGGCCATATTTTACAGCTTTATGGTCAACTTATGCACGTGTGCATATGTGAATGAGCATGAGTGCACATTGCCCGTGGCAACCTCTGCATACCAAACAGGTGTTGAGGGGCATGTATGCCTGTGTTTGTTACCTTGGCCTGCTCAACAGGTGTGTCAAGTGTCTCTCTGTACACCACAGTGAAGGAGATTCTCTTGGGCTCGGAAGAGAAAACCCAGCTGATGATGGGTCCGCAGTCGCCCACAGTGATGGGAATGGCGCTATAGCAACTGGACTTGACAAACAGCTCACGGGAACCATCGCCAAAATGAGGAATCTCATCTATATCCAGAGGCACAGAGGCACTACAGAAAGACATGCACCCAATCATCATTAATAATAATAGCCAGATGAGTGTGCATGTGGTTTTCTGTTGGCATACTAACGTGAGTTCTCCTGACTTAAGGAGGGTGATTTCTGCATCCTGTACTGCAGGGACCATCTCTTCCTGTTCATCAGGGGTCACGTCACTCGATATGCTACTGTAAAACACAATAATCACAACCAACCATAAATAGAAAGAAACATTTTTTTTAAAGCTAGATTGTTCGGAATGGTTGCCTGGATGTTGCTATGATGGGGTTTGAATGCTTGTTAACGGGTTGCTATGTGGTTGCTTGATGTCATAAAGAAAAATCTGCTCTTATGTCTAAACTGTCTAAAAAAAACACAAAAATGTAACTGTACTTGTTGTTGTTTTTTTAAAGTTCATTGAACTATTAAAACATTCTGTATCTTTTAGATCTCAAAATTTCCCAATACAAAAACTAAGCTGTAAAAATGAGTCCTTCTGAATTCGTGCAGCTGTATTATTTATTATATAATGCAGATGAATACTTTTTTTAAACTCATGAATTCCCACATTTACACTGCTGTTCAAAAATGTGGGTTACCAAAGTCTTTTTTGCTCATAAGGCTGCATTTATTTGATCAAAAATAGTAAAAACAGTATAATATTATTGTAGAATATTATTACAATTTAAAATAACTGTTTTCTATTTGAATATACAGTATGTTAAAATGTTATTTATTCCTGTGATGCCAAGCTGAATTTTCAGCATCATTACTCCAGTCTTCAGTAGCTATGTTTCCATCCAAAGTTACGAATTAAACTTTAATTTAATTTGAATTAAATTAAATTCAAATTAATTAAATTACATTTTAATAAAAAATTTAATTTGCTGCAGGAGATGGCACAGTATAATTTTGGTATACAATAAATGATGAGCTTCAGAGCATGCAGACGGTCATGTTATCTTATTTTCAGAGCCTGCTGTTTGGGAACGCAGTTCTGGAAGTTAATTATAATGAAGCACTTTAACAAGATTTTGCTCAAGCATTTTAGAATGACAAAACTAGCATTTCAGATGTTGTGCAATGAGATCGTTCCATAGGTTGATCCAGTTTTATGCTGTCCCATTGCAAAGTCACATGTCTTTTTTGATGCGCATTAAGGAATTGATTCGGTAAAAGTGTTTCCATCGTAGTTTATGCGCATGTTTTCTTACCAGATGAGAAATTTATCCGACTTAGTTGAGCACACGTTTTTATGCAAATTTATGCATAAATCGAATTTATGCGCATCTTGGTGTTTCCATCCAACATTTTTTTTACGCAATATCCCAAAACGTCCATAAAAATAGGTGAATGGAAACATAGCTAGTGTCACATGATCCTGCAGAAATCATTCTAGTATGCAAATTCATGCTGATCCAAACATTTCTTATTATTATCAATGTTGAAAACAGTTGTGCTGCTTAATATTATTTATAGTTTGTGTGGCGCATTTCAGTTTTGATTGTTATGGAAAAGTAAAGTAAAGCAGCTGTTATTGAAGGATAGAGCAACCAAAATCTCAATTGGGCCCAACAGCAAACCTGCGAGCAAGAAGCATTTTTATTTCAAATGCAAAAATGGTGTATGCATCAAGCTCTTAAAGGCACAGCGGCAAAAAATAAGTAATTAACGCTCACATATTATGATGTGTTTGACGCAAATAATAAGGGAAAAACACTAAAAAACCTAAATGACTAAAAACAAAAAATAAATCAAAAATAAAAATCTTTCCATCAAAACACTCTCCTTTCCCAGGGAGTGTGTCTAATTACAGAAACCTCGCTCACACACAGGAAAACGATCTTTTGAGGTTGCTTTAGAATTATATGCCAGGCAGGTGCTCATCTCAGAGTGACAAATGTTAGGAAATGTACGCAAGATGGCATGAAATGCATAAATTGACAGTCATCTTCCCCCGCAATCAATCTCCCGGCAGGACTTCCTGTCTGTCTGTAACACTTATTTGAGAAAGCATCACAGCACAATTTTCTAAACAGAGGCCCGGTGATGCAGCCTGGGGAATCTTGATAACACTGCTACAAATTGGACCATTCTGAGAGTGATTGTGAACATGGGAACGTTTTAGCGAATCTATTGTCTCTGGTCATTTCTTTTTGTGTGTGCATATTTGTGCACGATTCATACAGAAACAAACAATTCTTTATCGGATTTCATTTAATAAATGCGGTTCCTTATTTATTCCCTTAATGATTCTTTTAAAGTTAAAAGAATGGAAAATGTCTTGCAAAAAAAAGCTACATCTAGCCTTATTGCAAAATAAGTGCAAAAAGCATCTTTATTTGCAAAAAATACACATCTTAAGCAGCATGTACTATAAAACTGAGCTTTTACACAGACTATATATGTGACATAAATGTATTTTTGTTTACTTTTACATTTATTCAAATGGCAGAAGCATATCTGAAAGCCAGGTTTAAAGTTCAAGCTAGATTAGTTCACCACGTACAGTACCGTTTAAAAGTTTGGTGCCTGTAAGATTTTTGAAAATGGTTTTGAAGTCTTTTATGCTTGCTCACAAAGTCTATATTTATTTGAACAAAAAATAATAATACATTTTAAATTTTGGTCCCACTTTATATTAAGTGGCCCTAATACCTGTGTACTTACATAGTAACTAGATGTGTACATAGTATGTAACCACAGTGTAAGTACACATTGGTACATAGTAGCTACAGCAGTAATGTTTGTGTAAGTACACATATGTAACAACCCACTGAATGGTATATGTAAATACAAATGTGTAACAGGACATTGGTAACAACACTTTTTGGTAATGAAAGTACAAATGTGTAACAGGACTAACAGCACTTTTTGGAAAAGAAAGTGTTACAGGTATTAGGGACACTTAATATAAAGTGGGACCTAAATGTTTTCTTTTTTTCTTTTTAAAAATGGAATTTTCAGCATCATTACTCCTGTCTTGTGTCACATGATCCTTCAGGAATCATGCTAATATGCTGACTTGCAGCTCAAGAAATATTTCTTACGATCAATGTTGAAATCAGTTGTTCTTTTTTTCCTTTTCAGGATTCTTTGATGAGTAGAAAGTTCAAAAGAACAGCATATTTTTAAACAGAAATCTCTTGTAACATTATAAATGTCTTTACTGTCACTTTTGATCAATTTAATGCATCCTTGCTGAGTAAAAGTATTCTTTTTTTTTTTTTAAATCTTACTGAACCCAAATTTCTTAACACTAGTGTATTTACAGTTGGTGGTGTCTAGGATTATTTGTTTGTGTGTGTGTGTGTGTGTGTGTGTGTGTGTGTGTGCTGGTATATATGGTTTATGAGGACACAAATGTGTATAATGACATGGGTACTAGAATGTAAACATGGTTTATGAGGACACCTCCTGTGTCCCGGTAAAACAAAAGGCTTCAAAAAACATACAAAACAGTGTTTAATGAAATTCAAAAATTGCCAGTAATTTTCTGTAAGGGGTAGGTTTAGGTGTAGGGTTGGTGTAGGACTATAAAAAATACAGTTTGTACAATATAAAAACCATTACACCTATGGAGACTTCCCGTAAACCACAAATGCAAGTATGTGTGTGTGTGTCCTTACAGGTCTCCAGTTTGCCCTCCATCTCCTTCTTCCTCCTGTGACCCAGTGGTGGTGCGAGAGTCGCTGTCATAGATCTCGTTCACCTCCTCATCCGTTATGATGTCAAATGCTCCATCATCCGGTTTCTCACCAGGATCTATAACTGCAAGTCAGAACAGGACATTATCAGCCTCAGTGTGACATCAACCCATGAGAAATGTAAAAAGTGAGTAAAACGGAAATTAGCATTAAGCAAGGGACCTGAAAATGTTGTTGTGTTGCTTTTTTAACTAAAACTATTAAAAATGTATTTCATTTATTTAAAATATAGCTGAAATATAATTATTAGACGAAAAACTTAAAAAGCCTAACCAACTAACTGAAATAAAATAAGTTGAAATACTACAATTACTGTACTACAACTAAAACTTCTTTAAAGGGGTCATATGATGCTTTTTTAAAGATCATTATTTTGTGTATTTGGTGTAACAGAATATGTTGACATGCTTTAATGTTCAAAAAACACATTATTTTTCAAATACTGTACATTATTGTAGGTCCTCTATGCCCCGCCTCTCTCAAACGCTTCGTTTTCTACAAAGTCCCTCCTTCCGACAAGCGCAGTCTGCTCTGATTGGCCAGCTGACCCAGTGCATTGTGATTGGCCAAACACCGCAAGCACTCGTCGGAAATGTAACGCCCCTTACCATAATCGTCTTCATTACTTCATCTTTCAAAATAAATGTAAATAATGTCATTAGTTTTACCATCAGTTCAAGCCCGAAAGGGGAACAGAGTCGCGTGACAGACACAGTGATGAAGCTGGTAAACTTCAGGGATCTTATCTATGCACAATCAGCTTGTAACACTCCAAAGAGAAAGGAAAACTTTAAATCGCATCATATGACCCCTTTAAAAAACGAATAAAATCAGAAAATGCACAAAAGAAAAATGCTACAACTTTAAAATTAAAAGGAAAACTGAAAATTGTAAAAAATAAAAGCTAATTTAAAATAATAATACTATAACAGTATATAAATAATACTAAAATAGCACTGGGTCTTTCTAAGTATCATTATTCAGGTTTGAATTACTAATGATACATAGATGGCGCTGTCACATGGTATGTAACTTTTCTGTTATACTCCTTTCAAATGTCAGGATTTTTACTGAATCTGGCTTTTTGAACCATCAAGCGCCCCCTTGAAAAAGACATACAGAAACATTTATTAACAAGCAATATTCGCTGCCCAATACATCAATGACAGGACTGCTTGTTACAGTCAAGACAAATTCGTGACATTTTCCTGTCAATAACAATGACACATGTTAAAAACAAAGCTCTCTGTAGCAAAATCCTGGTCTTTTAGCATTCAAGAATGGACTTCTTGCCCATTCAAATCATTCATAAAGACAATCTTCAGACACAAAAGGTGAATGCCAGGCAGAACAATATATTTAAGCACTTGAAGGTTCTCTCAATCATACGTGCTGCTGTATTCACATGCTCAGAATGAAAAACCCACTCGACGTTGACAGCACCTTTGTTATCAGCACTTATGTAGAGAGTTTACAGGAAAGAAAAGTAACATTTATGCTTGCTAAGGGAGTTTTGAGGTGCTCTTAAATGGGAAAAGTTTCCTGAATTTAAAACTTAAAGAATAACAACTCAAGTAATTTTACATTCAAGACCTCCAGGGAAGTTCCTACTTACAAGACAGAAACTATGATATGATAAAAAATAAAATTGACATTTTCAAATTTCTCTTTTTTTTACTGTCAGGAGGCAGAAAGCTTTTTAGCACTAATGCAACACAATGAGGAGCAAAGGATGCACATTTGGTGTGTAATTTAAGTTTTATCTATCATGAGAAATGCAAGTTGACTGCACAAGTCTGCTCTCATGAATCAGCTAAATGAGTAGTGTTTTCTGGCTACTCTTCATCAACAAACTGCACACAAACTAAACTACACAGTTAACATTCACAGTTGTAATATAATTAAAATTGTTATGGTGGCATTCATGTGCAATCACCTATTAAGTATTAAATATGTAAGTATTTTTAGGGTCTGTTTTCGGATGTATCTGTACCTGTAACTCTTGGTGTGGGTATATAAGGTGGTGGTGGTTGACCGGCAGCGTTTGCATGAGGCGGTGGTTGATTCTCTGACAAGCTGTTGAGTTCAGCCTTTGTAAATCTTTCCACCACAGCGTTGTGCTGTGTGTAGCACTCTCGACAGCAGCGCTCCTTCTTTGAGTTTTTTGTCATCACATAATTATTGCTGCAGTAGTAACAGAAGATACGGCCACACAGCCTGCCAGGAACACAGAATAACATAACTCCAAATATTTGGCACAAAAAACATATTTTTAGACCAAACAATGCATCACTATTTTTTCTTTTTTCTTTTTTTTGAGTCAATTCTGGCGTCCAAACATATTTTGCTGAGGTTGATGAAAAATTCAGACTCAGTGTAAATAGTTCTGTAGCAGAAAATTGTTGGCAAATCATTTATCAGGTCTTAAAATATGAATTATATTAAATTTGTACATATTGTAAAAAGGTAATATAATCATAAGTACTGAAAATAGCACGCTATTTAATTAAACCGTTTGTACAAAATGAAAATTTGCTGAAAATGTACCATCAAAGATGGTACATTTTGTTTCTTCATCAGAACAGACTTACAAAAATTTTGCATTCCATCACTTGCTCACTCACCAAAGGATCCTCTGCAGTGAATGGGTGCCGTCAGAATGAGAGGCCAAACAGCTAATAAAACATCACAAGCGTTGTGCTGTGTGTAGCACTCTCGACAGCAGCGCTCCTTCTTTGAGTTTTTTGTCATCACATAATTATTGCTGCAGTAGTAACAGAAGATACGGCCACACAGCCTGCCAGGAACACAGAATAACATAACTCCAAATATTTGGCACAAAAAACATATTTTTAGACCAAACAATGCATCACTATTTTTTCTTTTTTCTTTTTTTTGAGTCAATTCTGGCGTCCAAACATATTTTGCTGAGGTTGATGAAAAATTCAGACTCAGTGTAAATAGTTCTGTAGCAGAAAATTGTTGGCAAATCATTTATCAGGTCTTAAAATATGAATTATATTAAATTTGTACATATTGTAAAAAGGTAATATAATCATAAGTACTGAAAATAGCACGCTATTTAATTAAACCGTTTGTACAAAATGAAAATTTGCTGAAAATGTACCATCAAAGATGGTACATTTTGTTTCTTCATCAGAACAGACTTACAAAAATTTTGCATTCCATCACTTGCTCACTCACCAAAGGATCCTCTGCAGTGAATGGGTGCCGTCAGAATGAGAGTCCAAACAGCTAATAAAACATCACAATAATCCAAAAGTAATCCACACGACTCCAGTCCATCAATTAATGGCTTGTGAAGCGAAAAGGTGCGTGTTTGTAAGAAAGAAAACCATCATTAAAGCGTTTTAACATTAAATCATCGCTTCTGTTGTGTGGACTACTTGTGGATTATTGTGATGTTTTTATCAGCTCTTTGAACTCTCATTCTGACGGCACCCATTCACTGCAGAGAATCCATTGGTGAGCAAGCGATGTAGTGCTAAATTTCTCCAAATCTGATTTTATATATGAAGAAACAAACTCATCCATATCTTCATATCATCAGAATCTACATCCTGAGGGTAAGTACATTTTCAGGAAATTTCCATTTCTGGGTGAACTAGTCTTTTAATGAACTCAAAGAATTGCAATAAAACCTCAGGATGTGTCTAAAAGACCTGAGGTGAGGATTGACTAAAGCCCTATTCGCATGGGATTAGTATTATCTGGAGACCTTGTGTGATTTTGAAATTACCCCCCCACATCTGAATTTCGTGTGGTGCATTCACACGGGATAAGCGAAGCCTGTGATTTTACTCGAATTTACTGACTTGTCTCCCGGATACCCGGATGTCAAGGCTTTGAGAGTCCCGTTCTATGGTCCAGATGGATTTAAAAAAAAAGAAATGAATATATTTTCGTGAGCTGTGTCATTTACATTTCACCAACTTAAAATAATATCTCAAGCTTTATGCTTGATTTATTTGTAACACATTAACCTCAAAACCTTTTCAGCTTTCTCTTTCTGCAAATTGTATGGTGTAGCGATATGATGACAGCACCCAAAATACTATCAAACACTCCAACGCAGCTCCATTCTTCGCCATTTGCGGGGGAATTTTTACTTTACAAATTACAGACATCAGACATGGCCACGGGATTAAGATCACAGACAACCTCCGCAATTATTACAAATGACTGGAGGTCACCAGGCACCAGGTATCCCGTGCGAATAGGGCTTAAGAATGGATTTCTCTCAGTGATGGTATTTATTTGCATGTTTTGTCTGCATTGTTTCAGCCAGATTGACTAAAGTCATTATGCAGAACAGGTAGCAAAGCAAACAGCCAAAAATGTGTTATGTTTGCCCAGAAAAAAAAGACAATCATTTAATTTAAACCTCCAATGCTAAACCTGCACATACAGATGAATCAAAAAGCTTTTGGACACTCAAATCTCACTTAAAAATGCATAAATATATTTGCATTATTTAACAAAATATTACTTTAATTTAAAGAAATATTACCATTTTTTCAACAAAAAACATTATGAATCAAAGACACTCAAATCTCACTTAAAAATGCATAAATATATTTGCATTATTTAACAAAATATTACAAATATTACTAGAAATATTACCATTTTTTCAACAAAAAACATTAGCATTGTGTGATATTCTAACATGGCATGATTGCCAAGTCTTTCAGAGCCTTTCTTCAACAAATGTGTATAATACTTCTACTTTCCTTAACTTGAATGTATTTTCTGCAGTCTTTTGCATTTCACTTCACTTCTAACTTTAGATCAGAGTGGGTGTTCGTGAGATTGCCCACCTGCAGTGATGGCGCCGCAGCCACCACATGAACTGGCCCTGGCAGCCCAGACAATGTGTGGCCTCTTCATCTACCAGCCACCACTGCTCCTCCGCTCTCAGCTTCTGCTCGAACTCCAGAGCATCCGATTTCTGACACAGAGCATCCTTATCCCTGAAAGACAGAGAGAAAGGAGGAGGTGAGAAATAAAGACTCCGAATCTCTTTGCTTCTCTTTTGTCTCTTGGGTCCTCAATGTCTTAAAGCACCTTTCATGCTTCATTTCCATTTCATGTCAAGGGTAAAGTTTTATAACATCTGCCGCTGTTTGATTATGTGAATCATTTTATTCATACTGAACTGCATATTTCATCAAAAAAATAAATGCTTATGTAAGTTCCTGAGTATCTTAGACACTTCTGTGGCAGCAGCACCTTTATATTTGTTCGATTGGGCTTTCTACCCAGCTGTCCGGCTCTGGTTGAGAATTAAAGAGAATTACCTTACAAACCTTGAGAACTTAATAAGCCATACACTTAAAAAGAGCAAATAACAAACCAACATCTGCTTGTGTGCGAGTGTGGTGGGAACTGAATTAAACCGAGACAGAGTAACAACAATCCAGCAGGTGAGAACGGGCCCTTGACCTGCTTTTATGTGTGCTTCTTGTATTTTGATATACAGACACTTCACACCACCATTATTAGTTTTTCTTAACATCTCATTGAGAATTCAAGTAGCTTCATCTGTAAAATTGTTTTTAGCCTTTTTTTAATTTTTCTTCCCTGAAGCGTGACCAGAGCTTTTTATTTCAAGCGGCACAAGATGACATGAAAGACCAAAGTAGTTAAAGAAATTGAGGGGCTTCCATCATTAAGAAAAAATTATAAAAATATTTATATTAAAATTCCAGCAAAAATGGTCCTATTATTTTCATTCGAAAACTATTTTAAAACAAAATTAAAAAAATTTGAAGTGAGAAAAAAATCTAAATGATAAACCAAAAACAATCTACCACAAAAATCATGATTTTCACATCTAACCTTTAAAAGAACAACAAAAATATATATATTTCAAAACTAATTACAAGTATTTAAAGTATTTTCAAAATGACAGTCACATTTTTCTACCAAATCTATTTACAAGATTTAAAATGAATCTTTTTTTTTTTTTTTTGCGGCAAAACATGCTAGTTGTGACAGAGCTTTACGAACATAACTAGACATCATGTTAGGAAAACTGGATAAAGTTAAAACCTAACCTATAATCATGAAACACGCTAGTTAATCATAAACAATGAAATAACCTTGTTTTTAGGTAAGGAAAAAGAAGCTAAACCTGAAGTGCAAGCGATATACAGACCTAATAAGTTCGATGAGGCGTTCCTCCAGATTTACTTTGGTTTGGCCCAGATCCTCCAGCTCAGCAGACATCCGAAGTTGCTGATTCTGAGCCTCTGTCAACACCTGATCCAATTTCTGCTTTAGTTCTTTCCTCTCTTTCTGTACTTCACTAAGAGACTCTTTGGTACTAAAGGAGAGAAAAAGAAAATAGAAGTTCATAATAATGCATACAAATATAACCGGACCAATAATTACTCAAATTGAATCTCTTCCAGGTTCTAAGAAATCCTCATGAAGATCCATTTGGAAATCCATTAGTGCAAAATCCATTATCTGTGCTGCATTAACCCTCATATTGTGTTTTTGAACACTCACCTTGATACACTTTCCTGCAGTTGCTGCGTCTCACACTCTCTCTCATGCATCTGAGTCTCACAGTCAGTGATGTGAGAGTCTTTCTCCTCAATCAGATGAGAGTATTCAATATTTACTGCCTAAAAACACAAACAAACAGCCAAATGCATGAACGCAATCTGTATACAGAAACATCAAACATTTGCATATCTAGACAATGCTCTGTACAGTTATTTTGTCTCATTTAGTTTTATTTTATCTTGACTTTCAGCTTATCCAAGGACTATAATAATAAATGCTGATTTGTTTAACTCATTACTGTAATATTGAAATTACAGCATTTAACAATGTGTTCATTTTAACACAAAGGTTCCATAACTAATCTTTTTAGGACATGGCAACACTTACAAAAAAATTATATGGTTTTATCGTGGTTGTTTGTACAACAGTACAACCGTGGTATTTTGGACATGTACCATGATAGTATCATGGTATTCTTGAAAGTATCATGCAAATACATGCATATCACTACCATGGTCAATTTTAAGGCACCACAGTATTACCATCTAAAATCACTACTATACCATGGTACAGCCAAACTACTTTTTGTGAGGGAATACCGTGTTTGTGGTGTTCTTTTAGATACCATGTAAATATGGTATAATTCAGCATCATGGTTTTACCATCAAATACATCACTGTACAACTGTACTTCCAATAAACCGTTTTTCAAAAAGAAATAATTGTAAATAAATATTTTAACTCAACAGTAATGCAAAAAAAAATAACAGAGTGAAAAAATAACAACAGCATAAGTTTTATTGTTCCAAAAAGCTGCACAATTGGAGGAACATTATTTTAGAAAATAATTACAGTGGCATTTGTACTCTAATTGACAAATATCTGCAGGTAACAGTCTGTACTGCTCCTAATTATAGATCTAATGAGAAGTAAATTATTCATCACTGTCTGGCAATTAACCCCAATCTCTTGTCTTCTGTTCCACTGTCTCGCACAGTGGGTCTCCAATGAACGGGAACAAAAGGAGCAGCAAGAGATCAGACATTCATCACCTACTAATATCAGTGTTATCAGCCAACAGAGATGAATAATATTCATTCACATGCTGGTATGCAAAAAGAATCTGATGATCATGTAGATAATTGAAATGAAAGTATTAAAAGTGACGTTGTTAGACTATCGTCACCTGGCTCAACATTCACATACCTCTAACTCTAATAATTTGGCCTCCAGCTCAGATGTCTTCTTCAACTCCACTTCTAACTGAGTTTTCAAGTCCTCAATCTCTTCATTAAGGCTCTAGGTTAAAAAAATTATGCATAAATAATTAGAAATTATGCATAAAGTATTAAAAAAAAATTAAATAGTCACTATTAGTCACAATTTTACATGAAAAGTACTTGGATTCCTTTTAATCACAAAGTAAATCAGATAAAACATCACTAAAGTCTACTGGAAATGCTGCATTCATATCAAGTCAGAATTACTGTAATTATGAGTTCCTGCCTTGTAAAATGCATTCACATTGTTGAACCTGAATTGAGACCAATTTTTCTCACTTAACTGCTGTGACATGTAAAAACAACCAAAAGGCTGTGACAGAAATATGTACGTTACATATTTCTATTTTATATTTCTTCTAATTTTACTATTAGTAATTAATACATTAAGCAGATATAAAATGCAAATCTACAGCAAAGTCTGATACATTTAATGCATTTTGCATTAAGACTGATGTTACCATAGAAACAAATTATTTCAGAGAGCTTGTACAGAGTAGAGTTGTCAACTTGTAATTATGGTAATTCTACCATGACATGAACGCAGCATAAGTATTTGACAGAATAAATTTGAAGTGATAGTGATTGATGATTCTGAACTCATTTTACCTTTATCTGGTTTTTGAGAGTAATGCTCTCCGTGCTCATCTGAAATTTCACTGCGGTGATCTCTTCTCGAGCAGCGTCCCGTTCACCCTCAGTTTTGTCCAGCAGCTCCTTTAGCTCCAGCACAGTTTCTGAAAGTTTCTCTGTCTCCTGGAGCTCTTCTCGTAGACTAGAGTTTTCTTGGTGAAGAGCCGCCAAGCTGGCATTAAGTCTCTCTGTTTCCTTCACTCCCTGCTGTTGAAGTTCTTGGATCCGAGCAGCTTCGGCAACCCATTGTCCCCGGGCTTCTTCCCGATCTGCCGTTAGCTTGCAAATTGTCATTCCCAACTCTGCCATTTCTGTGTTGACCCGATGGAGACCATCTCTGGTC
>NW_015552546.1:2277569-2288087 GCF_001515605.1 Sinocyclocheilus anshuiensis
TTAAAATAATATCTCAAGCTTTATGCTTGATTTATTTGTAACACATTAACCTCAAAACCTTTTCAGCTTTCTCTTTCTGCAAATTGTATGGTGTAGCGATATGATGACAGCACCCAAAATACTATCAAACACTCCAACACAGCTCCATTCTTAGCGAAAGATGGATAAAAAGGCGCACAGCAAACAAAAACCTCGAAAAATGATATGCGACCCGCCAAATGCTGGCCGAATCACAGAGATGTCGATTCGCACGGGACTAATATTATCACAGGACCTGGGTGTTCGGCGAAATATGGTAGTTCATTTGCGGGGGAATTTTTACTTTACAAATTACAGACATGGCCGATTCGCACGGGATTAAGATCACAGACAACCTCCGCAATTATTACAAATGACTGGAGGTCACCAGGTAATACTAATCCCGTGCGAATAGGGCTTAAGAATGGATTTCTCTCAGTGATGGTATTTATTTGCATGTTTTGTCTGCATTGTTTCAGCCAGATTGACTAAAGTCATTATGCAGAACAGGTAGCAAAGCAAACAGCCAAAAATGTGTTGTGTTTGCCCAGAAAAAAAAGACAATCATTTAATTTAAACCTCCAATGCTAAACCTGCACATACAGATGAATCAAAAAGCTTTTGGACACTCAAATCTCACTTAAAAATGCATAAATATATTTGCATTATTTAACAAAATATTACTTTAATTTAAAGAAATATTACCATTTTTTCAACAAAAAACATTAGCATTGTGTGATATTCTAACATGGCATGATTGCCAAGTCTTTCAGAGCCTTTCTTCAACAAATGTGTATAATACTTCTACTTTCCTTAACTTGAATGTATTTTCTGCAGTCTTTTGCATTTCACTTCACTTCTAACTTTAGATCAGAGTGGGTGTTCGTGAGATTGCCCACCTGCAGTGATGGCGCCGCAGCCACCACATGAACTGGCCCTGGCAGCCCAGACAATGTGTGGCCTCTTCATCTACCAGCCACCACTGCTCCTCCGCTCTCAGCTTCTGCTCGAACTCCAGAGCATCCGATTTCTGACACAGAGCATCCTTATCCCTGAAAGACAGAGAGAAAGGAGGAGGTGAGAAATAAAGACTCCGAATCTCTTTGCTTCTCTTTTGTCTCTTGGGTCCTCAATGTCTTAAAGCACCTTTCATGCTTCATTTCCATTTCATGTCAAGGGTAAAGTTTTATAACATCTGCCGCTGTTTGATTATGTGAATCATTTTATTCATACTGAACTGCATATTTCATCAAAAAAATAAATGCTTATGTAAGTTCCTGAGTATCTTAGACACTTCTGTGGCAGCAGCACCTTTATATTTGTTCGATTGGGCTTTCTACCCAGCTGTCCGGCTCTGGTTGAGAATTAAAGAGAATTACCTTACAAACCTTGAGAACTTAATAAGCCATACACTTAAAAAGAGCAAATAACAAACCAACATCTGCTTGTGTGCGAGTGTGGTGGGAACTGAATTAAACCGAGACAGAGTAACAACAATCCAGCAGGTGAGAACGGGCCCTTGACCTGCTTTTATGTGTGCTTCTTGTATTTTGATATACAGACACTTCACACCACCATTATTAGTTTTTCTTAACATCTCATTGAGAATTCAAGTAGCTTCATCTGTAAAATTGTTTTTAGCCTTTTTTTAATTTTTCTTCCCTGAAGCGTGACCAGAGCTTTTTATTTCAAGCGGCACAAGATGACATGAAAGACCAAAGTAGTTAAAGAAATTGAGGGGCTTCCATCATTAAGAAAAAATTATAAAAATATTTATATTAAAATTCCAGCAAAAATGGTCCTATTATTTTCATTCGAAAACTATTTTAAAACAAAATTAAAAAAATTTGAAGTGAGAAAAAAATCTAAATGATAAACCAAAAACAATCTACCACAAAAATCATGATTTTCACATCTAACCTTTAAAAGAACAACAAAAATATATATATTTCAAAACTAATTACAAGTATTTAAAGTATTTTCAAAATGACAGTCACATTTTTCTACCAAATCTATTTACAAGATTTAAAATGAATCTTTTTTTTTTTTTTTTGCGGCAAAACATGCTAGTTGTGACAGAGCTTTACGAACATAACTAGACATCATGTTAGGAAAACTGGATAAAGTTAAAACCTAACCTATAATCATGAAACACGCTAGTTAATCATAAACAATGAAATAACCTTGTTTTTAGGTAAGGAAAAAGAAGCTAAACCTGAAGTGCAAGCGATATACAGACCTAATAAGTTCGATGAGGCGTTCCTCCAGATTTACTTTGGTTTGGCCCAGATCCTCCAGCTCAGCAGACATCCGAAGTTGCTGATTCTGAGCCTCTGTCAACACCTGATCCAATTTCTGCTTTAGTTCTTTCCTCTCTTTCTGTACTTCACTAAGAGACTCTTTGGTACTAAAGGAGAGAAAAAGAAAATAGAAGTTCATAATAATGCATACAAATATAACCGGACCAATAATTACTCAAATTGAATCTCTTCCAGGTTCTAAGAAATCCTCATGAAGATCCATTTGGAAATCCATTAGTGCAAAATCCATTATCTGTGCTGCATTAACCCTCATATTGTGTTTTTGAACACTCACCTTGATACACTTTCCTGCAGTTGCTGCGTCTCACACTCTCTCTCATGCATCTGAGTCTCACAGTCAGTGATGTGAGAGTCTTTCTCCGCAATCAGACGAGAGTATTCAATATTTACTGCCTAAACGCACAAACAAACAGCCAAATGCATGAACGCAATCTGTATACAGAAACATCAAACATTTGCATATCTAGACAATGCTCTGTACAGTTATTTTGTCTCATTTAGTTTTATTTTATCTTGACTTTCAGCTTATCCAAGGACTATAATAATAAATGCTGATTTGTTTAACTCATTACTGTAATATTGAAATTACAGCATTTAACAATGTGTTCATTTTAACACAAAGGTTCCATAACTAATCTTTTTAGGACATGGCAACACTTACAAAAAAATTATATGGTTTTATCGTGGTTGTTTGTACAACAGTACAACCGTGGTATTTTGGACATGTACCATGATAGTATCATGGTATTCTTGAAAGTATCATGCAAATACATGCATATCACTACCATGGTCAATTTTAAGGCACCACAGTATTACCATCTAAAATCACTACTATACCATGGTACAGCCAAACTACTTTTTGTGAGGGAATACCGTGTTTGTGGTGTTCTTTTAGATACCATGTAAATATGGTATAATTCAGCATCATGGTTTTACCATCAAATACATCACTGTACAACTGTACTTCCAATAAACCGTTTTTCAAAAAGAAATAATTGTAAATAAATATTTTAACTCAACAGTAATGCAAAAAAAAATAACAGAGTGAAAAAATAACAACAGCATAAGTTTTATTGTTCCAAAAAGCTGCACAATTGGAGGAACATTATTTTAGAAAATAATTACAGTGGCATTTGTACTCTAATTGACAAATATCTGCAGGTAACAGTCTGTACTGCTCCTAATTATAGATCTAATGAGAAGTAAATTATTCATCACTGTCTGGCAATTAACCCCAATCTCTTGTCTTCTGTTCCACTGTCTCGCACAGTGGGTCTCCAATGAACGGGAACAAAAGGAGCAGCAAGAGATCAGACATTCATCACCTACTAATATCAGTGTTATCAGCCAACAGAGATGAATAATATTCATTCACATGCTGGTATGCAAAAAGAATCTGATGATCATGTAGATAATTGAAATGAAAGTATTAAAAGTGACGTTGTTAGACTATCGTCACCTGGCTCAACATTCACATACCTCTAACTCTAATAATTTGGCCTCCAGCTCAGATGTCTTCTTCAACTCCACTTCTAACTGAGTTTTCAAGTCCTCAATCTCTTCATTAAGGCTCTAGGTTAAAAAAATTATGCATAAATAATTAGAAATTATGCATAAAGTATTAAAAAAAAATTAAATAGTCACTATTAGTCACAATTTTACATGAAAAGTACTTGGATTCCTTTTAATCACAAAGTAAATCAGATAAAACATCACTAAAGTCTACTGGAAATGCTGCATTCATATCAAGTCAGAATTACTGTAATTATGAGTTCCTGCCTTGTAAAATGCATTCACATTGTTGAACCTGAATTGAGACCAATTTTTCTCACTTAACTGCTGTGACATGTAAAAACAACCAAAAGGCTGTGACAGAAATATGTACGTTACATATTTCTATTTTATATTTCTTCTAATTTTACTATTAGTAATTAATACATTAAGCAGATATAAAATGCAAATCTACAGCAAAGTCTGATACATTTAATGCATTTTGCATTAAGACTGATGTTACCATAGAAACAAATTATTTCAGAGAGCTTGTACAGAGTAGAGTTGTCAACTTGTAATTATGGTAATTCTACCATGACATGAACGCAGCATAAGTATTTGACAGAATAAATTTGAAGTGATAGTGATTGATGATTCTGAACTCATTTTACCTTTATCTGGTTTTTGAGAGTAATGCTCTCCGTGCTCATCTGAAATTTCACTGCGGTGATCTCTTCTCGAGCAGCGTCCCGTTCACCCTCAGTTTTGTCCAGCAGCTCCTTTAGCTCCAGCACAGTTTCTGAAAGTTTCTCTGTCTCCTGGAGCTCTTCTCGTAGACTAGAGTTTTCTTGGTGAAGAGCCGCCAAGCTGGCATTAAGTCTCTCTGTTTCCTTCACTCCCTGCTGTTGAAGTTCTTGGATCCGAGCAGCTTCGGCAACCCATTGTCCCCGGGCTTCTTCCCGATCTGCCGTTAGCTTGCAAATTGTCATTCCCAACTCTGCCATTTCTGTGTTGACCCGATGGAGACCATCTCTGGTCTCGGCATTCTCCAGAACCAACCTTTCATTCTGGGCCTTGAGCTCTGCCAGCTCCTCTTGGGCTGAAGTGAGTTCGGCAGTTGTTTTCTTGCATGTGGACATCTCCTGATTCAGTTGCAAAGTTATTGCATCTACCCGTTCGCTAGACTGCAGCAGCTCTTTCACATGCAGTCGATTCTGCTCTTCTGCCTGCTTCTTCAACTGCTCAGTCAAGGTTCGTAGTTCTGCACAGGAAGCCTCGTTGACCTCCAGCTTTGCTTGGGTCTTGTCCTTTTCCTCCACGGCACTGTGGAGTTTAGCCCTGAGATTGAGCACCTCCTCTTGAAGCCTAGAAATTTCTTTCACATTCAGTCCCAGCTGATCTTCCAGGAGAGTCACTTTTGAGGCCATCTCTTGGGTTTCTTTAGCCTGGCATGCACTCTGCTCAAGTTGGACCTTCTCTGCAGCCTTCCTCTGGGCCTCCAGACTCTTAATCATCTCTGTTTGTTTGACAAAGGCTTTTTCTGCCTTCGTCTTCTCCACTTCCAAATCCCTCTCCCGACCTTCAAGTTCTTCCACCCTTCCCTGGAGCTCCTCACAGAGCTTCTCCCGATCCTCCAGTTGGGAATCCTTATCTTTAAGCTGTGCCATCAGGTTTGTCTCATTGCATCTCGCAGCTCCAAGACTCTTCTCAAGTTCAGCAATCTGACTGTTGATGTTGCGTATCTCCTCCTGCATGGCTGCAAGAGATGCTTTAAGAGTAACCTGAACCTCCATGAGGTCCTTGTTCTCCAGTTTCAGTTGGCGAACTGAACTTTCGGATTCCTCCAACTGCATGTTAGCCTTATGCAGACTTTCATCCAGACTTCTGTTCTCCTCTCTGAGCCGCTGCTCTCGTTCATCCACAGTCACTTTGCCATCATCAATTTGTGCTTGCAACTGCTTCTCCGAGGCCTTCAATCCAGCCAGCTCACTCTCCAGGGAAGATTTGTTTTCAAGCAACTCCTTCTTGGTTTCTTCATTCTTATTCACCATCTGGAGGAGCTTACTGTTTTCCTCCATTAGCTTGGCACAGATGTCTTTGTATTCTCCAATCTTCTTGGCCTGCTCTTTGGTGTTGTTCTCCAGTTTAGACATGGTTTCTCTCAGACTCTGTTTGTCACTTTTAAGCTTCTCTGATTCCTTCTCCAAAAACTGGACTCTCTTGGTACTGGAGAGAAGACTGGACTCCTTAGCCTTCAGCTGTGACCGCAATGTTTGCAACTGTTCTTCCAGACCACTCATCTTCTTCTCAAGCTCTTCTTTATCCTTTTGCATTTCCTTCCGCTCCACTTTGGCCTGCTTTTCCATAGTTTCCAGAGAGTGCTGGAGATCTTGCAGTTGCTTCTGCAGGTTGCTGGTCTCCTCCTCTCGCACTGCAAGTGCCCCTTGAAGTTTGTCCATGACGTTACGGTGCTCTTCTGCCCTGGTTTGCAGTTGTTCACCCTTTATCATCCAAGCTGCCATTTTTACCTCAGCCTCTTTGAGTGCTTCATCCTTCATTCTGACTTTCTCAGCCAGCTGTTCTGCCTGCCTCCTCCTTTCTTCTCCTTCTGCCAGAGCATCTATCCTTCCCTTCTCAGCCTCTTTCAATTCATTTAACAGCTCGTGAATCTTTTGGGCAGAGTTGAAGTCACTGGCCGCCCTCTGGCCTTTCTCATCCAATACTCCATCTAGCCTTGCCATCAATTCCTCATTATTATGCTCTGCGGCTGCCAACATGTCTTGGAGGTCTTTATAGGAGGCCTCCCTGACAGTCTCGTGTCCCCTCAAGACCTCCAGCTCACGGGATAGTGCTCGTTCGCTCGCAGCTAGCACCTCCAGGTTCCGCTGGAGCTCCTGATGGTTACCTTGGGCAGCTAGAGAGACGTCCAGCTGCCTTTGGAGTTCTACCACAACCCCACGGAGTTCACCCGCTTCGCTGCCTAACTGCTGAACCTGGTCGAGGAGATCTCTTTGCTTTAATTCAGATTGGTCCAGCTCCAGACGGAGCTCATCTATAGCACTGATGGAAGAATCATTTAGTCCACTGGAGTTTTGGACAGACATGTCTGATAGAAGCCCAGGTCCAAAGTCTGGACTCCCAGGGAACTCATGGGTCTGCTAAAAGGTTTGACAGAATGAATGTTTGTGAGAGGGAATATACATAAACAGAAAGAATAAAGACAGATCGCTTCAAGTTGAATCAGAGCAGATTTGAGACGAACACTGTCATCTACTGGATATAAAACTGTAGCGTAAATGTTTCTACAGTAAGCTTAGAATGACACATGACAACAGGGAACTTCTAAAGGTGTGCTGGTACCTGTGAGTATGTGCTGGCTAGACTGTTGATGCTAGAACTACGACTCGGTGGTTTCCAAGTATGACTGGGGGAGCTAGTTATTCCCAGTGTCCTCCTGTGAGACATTTTTTAAATGAATTTTAAATTAACTTAACTGAACATCAATCAGCTGAATCAAATGCATTCACACACACATACTATTACCAGTCATGACAAATGGACTGGCAAATGGACTATAAATTAGGAGCATTATTTTTGTGCCAATGTGTTTGTATTAAGCTACTTTTGATGTTATATGTATATTAAAAATTACACAAAATTACAGCATGCTCTTACCTTGCAAAAATGGGCCATTCTGAATCAAGGTCATGACCCCTGGATGCCACATCAAATTGAACATCATTCAGCTCATACAGGTAATTAATGATGTCCACACTGAAATGGGGTTTGAGAAATGGACTCCGGGAATTATACCAGTCACTACAGAGGAAAACCAGTAAAAAAAGACATTGGAAAACATAGTCTAGCTCTCCAGGATAGTACATATTTTAAGTGCATAGTAGAAGCATATGAACTGGGATGCTTCATCACAGGTTAACTTTAATCGCATGTCCCTAATCAGGCATGCATCTGAAAGAAGACTGCCACAATATCTACAGAGTAAGTGCAAACTTACAAGATAGCAAATTACATTGTACTGGCCATATTAATTCAATCTCGCCATGGGTTAAACTTATCGTGCCATGTATTCATCACAAGCACTACATTGTCTAAGAAATAATCAATCAGTATTAAAAATAAGGAAGCTCACATTAAGCTTGTATACACATAGCACAGACCCATTAACGTAGATAAAGAGTACTAGTGTTTTCTTAAAAGAGGGAAGGCAATTTAAAGAAGTAAAACTATGAGGGAAGCACTCTCAGTATTGTTTCTACTGAATTAAGCAGTGTGTTCTTAAAATACTGTAAACAGAACATGGGGAAATGATACTGTAGCTTAACAAGTTTTCGCCTTTTTTGGTTTAGATGGTGAACACGGACATCAACATGCGTCTACACTTATGGCACAGGTGCCATTTCTCCATAATTGCCGAAAAGCTGCATAAAAACATTGTGTGTGTTTGATAAACTTTAGCATACAAATGTTGAATTACAACAGGTTAAGGTCATTTGATGAAATTATTAACCTTTCTTACAGAATATCAAGTTTTAAATTACCATTTTAAATTATTTATAAAGTAACAGATATAATTTACTGCCATGATTAAAATACAATCACACACTGCAACATATACACAATGTACATATACACATTATGTTTTTTTTTATTGCATGCATATTATTTTTATTAGTTTGTAATGTTTGTATTGTTAAGGCTGTTTTTACTATGTAAAGTACTTTAAGATGCTACTTTTAAAGGTGCAGTAATAGTTGATTATGATGACATTTATATTTCAAATGTCCATATAAAGTATTTAATAAAACTTTTGTAAATCTATAATATATATCCATATTTTTCATACACCATACAAGTTTATCAGTATCATTATAACTATTATTATTGTATTTATAATTCCAATGCCCATTATGTATACAGTACTTGTCAAAAGTTTGGAAACATTAGGATTTTTAAATGTTTTAAAGTCTCTTATGCTCACCAAGGTTGCAATTATTGGATCAAAAATGCTGTAAAAACAGTAGTAATGTGAAATATTATTACAATTTGAAATGACAAAATTTATTTTTGAATATATTTTAACATGTAATTTATTTCTGTGATGCAATGCTGAATTTTCAGCATCATTACTCCAGTTTTCCACACTACTTTGCTAATTTCTATTAAAAAAACACACACACAAACATACCCCAAACATTTGAATGGTAGTATATCACGGTAAAACAACCGTTTTCATCACTGATAATAATAAGAAATGTTTCTTGAGCAGCAAATCAGCTTATTAGAATGATTTCTGAAGGATCATGTGACACTGAAGACTGGAGTAATGATGCTGAAAATTCAGCTTTGCATCACAGGAATAAATTACATTTTATTACAATAGAAAACTTTTATTTTAAATTGTAATTCTATTTCACAATACTACTGTTTTTACTGTATTTTTGATAACATAAATGCAGCCTTGGTGAGCATAAGAGACTTATTTGGAAACGTTTCCAAACTTTAGATGGGCAACATGACAAAAAGATGGGCAACATGACAGATGAGGAGACGTGAAGTGAAGTGTTACCTGGTGACCCTGTTGTTCATGAGGCACTGCTGGAGTGTGTCAGCCAGCCGCTGATGCACGAGCGAGTAACGGATAAATGCTCTGCCTTTCCCCAGAGATGTCTTCAGCTAAGAGAGAAAAAGAACAACACTTTTACTGCCACTCAAGTATCTACAGTGGCCCAAATCTGACCCCTTTAAAAATATGAATGACAATAGATAATTGTTTTTTTTTTTTACATTTTCAACAAGTGGTTGCTAGGACGTTTTGGGTGGACTTTTTACGTATATATTATTTAATGCTTTTCAATTGACGGATATTAGGGGTGGGTGATATACCGGTAGAGATTTTGGACTATTGTCTATATCGCGGTTACACACTCACGTGAAGTTGCTGTGCTACCTGTTCACAAAAACATTTAATTTGCAAGCGTTTTTAAGCATTTCTGTTTAAAAGCAAGTCATTTTAAGCCACTGTAACGCAATCAGCAGCGAAACTCATTTCACTGTATCCGTGCACTGTTATTTTTGGGAGTTATTTTTGCCGCTTTATGGGCCATGAATGGTTGAATAAACACATTTGTATGTGTAAAAAAAATGCCCATCTTTGAAAGTATCCTCGTAAACACAGCAATTTAGGTCTTAAAGAGCAGGTCATATGGGTTTTCGAAAAATATCTCTTTTGCAGTTTGTAAGGTAGCTATCCTTCAATGTAAACAGTCTGCAAAGTTGTTAATCAAAAAAGTGCCCGATAAATAAAGATACTGTCTCTCAAAAGAAAGAGTCGACTCAGAATCGCCTTAACGAGTCGTTATATTTTCGAATCTTCTGCCTGTTACCGATCTACGTCACTGGGTAACACATTAGCATAATCCCCGCCTGCCCGCGAAATACGAACACTCTCTGTGTCGAGAAGATGCTATGTTCCCCGAGACCACAGCAATACAATTCGAACCTTTTGTTGTGCTCTCATTTTACGAGGACTGCTTCTCTAATCTTTGCCTTTTACCTTTGTTGGCTTCTAATCTTCTTTATTTGGACCAACAATCGTCTCCGAACCACAACCTGTAAGTACGATTGATACGTTATGTGTACATTTTCAATTGAGTGCTAATATGTGATG
>NW_015552546.1:2289474-2302649 GCF_001515605.1 Sinocyclocheilus anshuiensis
TTCCACGATACCACAGCAATACAATTCGAACCTTTTGTTGTGCTCTCATTTTACGAGGACTGCTTCTCTAATCTTTGCCTTTTACCTTTGTTGGCTTCTAATCTTCTTTATTTGGACCAACAATCGTCTCCGAACCACAACCTGTAAGTACGATTGATACGTTATGTGTACATTTTCAATTGAGTGCTAATATGTGATGTATACCTAGTGCAGCTTTAGGTTACCAGGTAAAGCACGATATTACTGTTTTACTGAAATAGTTCTGATAATTCGCTGTGAACCCACTATTTCCTAAGAATGTGTCGATTAATGTAGACTGTCGTTGTTCTAATTACTTCGTTTAATAATAAAGAATGTAGTGTAGCGCACAGACTTTATAATCATTGTGAAAGTGCTGTTTATGTAGTTATAGGGTTAATGCAGGGAGTAAAAGACCCAGTAGAGAGAGAAGAGGCTGCTGTGCATGTGATACAGCTGTTCTGCCTTATAATTAAAGGTTAAGACACAGAACGTCTTTAGTCTGTCGATCTTCAAACATTACAGTAGACATATTTTGGTTTTCAAACTGTATTGTTTCATCAGTTAGTCATGTTAGCACTCGGCTAACGTATCCACCATTATTGTTTTGTTAAGTGATTACAGTTTAGCAGCTAAACTTCAGCTGTGGGCACGATTCCCTTGCATAAGTGTTAAACAAAATGTTTTTATGTCATTATTTTAAGAACTGATTGGAGCACTATATTATTGTTTTATGTAAACGTGCATGCTAGAGTTGCCAGGTTGTCACAACAAAACCCGCCCAATTGCTACTCAAAACTAGCCCAATTGTGTTTCGAGGGTGGTCCCCCTTTAAAAATCGCGTTCTGGGGTGTAAAATACACGCTTTCAGTCGGGGTTCCCCTGGTAAATTCACATTCCAGTGCCTAAATATTACGTTATTGGGGTCGCTGCAACCCGCGACATCAAAAACAACCGCGGACTTGGCAACACAGATGGTAGCACTCACTAACTCAATAGTATCCAGCTGCAGACCCGCAGCACCAGCAGTTTCAGAACCGCAGCCATAGAACCGCAGCCACAGAACCGGAAGTGAGGGGCGGAGTTATTGACAACGAGAGAGCACGGTGAGTAGTCTGTAATGTTTTTGCTATCATATGTTTAATAATTATCATATATATTATGTTAAGCATTTATCTGCTAAGTACTTAACGTGTGCTTGGCTTTATTATCTTATCAAAAACAACCGTGGACTTGGCAACACAGATGGTAGCGCTCGCTAACTTGCTCAAGCTCTCCTCTTTGTGCCAATCACAACAGGCTTGGCCAGCTGACCAATCAGAGCAGAGTAGGCTTATGGAAGGGAGGGGTTTACAGACATTTCGCTCAGAACTGAATAGAACGAACCGTTTCGAAATCATGGACAACTGACTCTATGTATAAATGTATATTCTGGGAAAATTACAGTGTTTTCTGACCTTAGATGCATTTAAACCTGTTGTAGGGGACTCCAACACAATATTAGGACACTTTAAAAAACCATATGACCTGCTCTTTAAGTGAAAGCAAACAGCTGAGGAAGAAAACACGTGTAACAGAATATTGGATCCGGGTAGCTCTTAAAGTGACAGCAATCTAATATTCCTGCTGTCTGTCATTCATGCTAATCAAACAACACAACAGAGAAAATCTCTCATTGCTCTTAACTAAATCACTTTTGTAACTTTAATAAGAAGAAATATTTATCTAATTTACACAGTGAAGAACATGCAGTGTTTTTTATACATTTGCATACACATAGACTATTACCAGTAACTTGGTCAAAGTTACGTATCTGCCACCGAAACTAACCACACAACAAGAGAAGAAGCTGGTCACCACTGTAGCAGAGTTCAGCATCAAGACAATACAAATACAATTTTGACTCTGGACAATATCAAACAGTGGTCATGTGGAAGTGCTACTTTTAAAAAGAACATGGCATTTAGATCCTCGTATCATGCGGGCAGACAAGGAACAACCTGATCAATAGTATCACTAAAGTCGCTTGTATTTCAGTGAGAAAATGGAACTGTACAAATCTGATAGGAAGGTTTGTTTAAACAAAATGTGTGTGTCTACAGACATGCTTTGGTAAGAGATGTCCACTAATGCTGTACAACACATAATAAAAAAGGGTAGTTAACATGGACATTTACCGCTTTTTCATGCATATGCAACAAAAAGAATAATAAACAGAAATAATAAATGATTATTATTAGTATATATGAATAACAAAATATTAGTAGTATTAGTAAGTTATTATTGTTAATATTATTAATAAGTAGTGCTGTCAAACGATTAATCGCATCCAAAATAAAAGTTTTTGTTTACATTATATATGTATATGTACTGTGTATATTTATTATGTATATATAAATACAAACACATGCATGTATATATTTAAGAAAAATATGTTATGTTTATATATTAAATATTTTATATATAATATAAAATATAAGAATATGAATATATAAATGTATAAACGTAAATATTTTCAAAATATATACTGTATGTGTTTGTATTTATATATACATAATAAATATACACAGTACATATACATATATAATGTAAACAAAAACTTTTATTTTGGATGCAATTAATCGCAATTAATCATTTGACAGCACTATTAGTAAGTGAATGACACAGATTTATGTATTTTTATTACATGTTTATGTATTTGCATTAGTTTGCAATGTTTTTCTTGTTAACAATGTTGATTTATTATGTAAAGTGCTTTGAGAAGCTAATTTTAAAGGTGCTTTAAATAAAGCACCTTTAAAAGGTGCTTTATTTAATCAATAAATTGATTAAATTTATTAATCAATTTTATTGATTATTATCAATAAATATTTGTATATTACCATTATTACATTAATATATCAAATTTCCATATTATATATTATACACCTACATTATTATTATTATTAATAAATTATTTTGTTATAATAAAAACAAAAATAGGAGTAGGTTAAAAACAGAAATGTAGTTTTAAAAGTTTTAGATGCACTATTTAGCATGTCACACAGAAAAATGCTGCTCAGATGCATGTTAGTGTTAGAAGTGTGAAGTGAAGATGTTTACCTCTGGAATTGATTTAACAAAGCGGATTCCATCGTTTGCTCCTTTGATTTTGGCCAGGCAGTCACTGAAATAATCCCAGTAGTCTTTTCTGGATCCCAGAAATGTTGTTTTCTCTTTCTGGTCAAACTGAGCAACATAATAATAACATAACACTTCAGATAATTGGCTGAGAAACATCTTTAAAACAGACTCAAAGAAGTTTCAATGGAAAATGTTCAAGTCCTTTAGAGACAGCATGAGATCTCATCTTGCATGATTAGGGATTTTGAGTACATCCATATGGCCCGCTTCACACTTGGTATTAGCATCCGTTGCGGGTGATCAGATCCCAAGTTGTCGGCAGAGACAACTGTCATTTACACCTGATATTAACATGCATCTCCTGTGGTCACTTGTGGTTGGGTTTAATCAAAGCAAGGTTTCCCATTATGTGACTAAATAAATCAGTCTGGCACATCATACACAAACATTAAAGCACCAGAAATATAAATAAAGCACTTTTGCTGCCAAATCTCAGTGCAAAAGCGTAATTTCGATGCTTCATTACTGCAAAAAATATATGTTCTTCCTCAGTATTTTTGTCTTGTTTTCCAGTAGAAATATCTATAGATTATTTAATCAAGATACATATACGTGAGAAGCAAAATAACATATCAGAAGTCTTGTTTTCTGTGAAACTGATAAAAAAGTGTGTTCCTGATTAAAACATTTTTGTCAGTGGGCTCAAAACAAATTAATTCAAAGGGGAAACATGTTTTCATAACCCACTGACTGATATTCTTGTTTTAAGCATAGACTCAATTCATTTTGTTTAATTTTTCCAAGTAATTTTACATTTGCACCAGTAAATGTATCTGGATTTAAGGATGTTTAGATATTTGTATTAAAAAAACTAAAATACTAAGGAAGTTTTTTTTTTTTCCCAAAGCGTGCAACATTTAATGCCGTGACATCCTGCTCTGATTTAGGGCCCTTTTAAGGCCTTAATTTGTGAAAGTGCGACTTAAGACTTCTTAAAACTTTTTAAGACCAGCAAAAACCCTGTCATATGATCTGAACTTTTGGGCTTTTCTACGCTTTTTTTTCTTTTAAACCCACACATAATGGGAAAGTTTAAAATCCTTATTTTAGCACAACGGTTGATTGTCAGGTGAGTATGCGGTACTGTTTTGTTGGTCAGGATGCATGAGAATTTACACAACATATGCAATGTGATCACACGCATTTCTGACTACTTTACACCTGTTTTCTGTGTCTATGTGTGTCTGACCTGAAGCAGGTACTCCAGTTTGTAGGAGAACTTGTGCAGATTGGAGCTGTCATCTGTAATGGGCTCGCCGTTCTCCTTATACTCTTTTGTCAGTTCTGATACAGCATCTATAAAGAAAGATCATGAGAATGAAGCAAGTCAAAGATACCTAGATCACATTTGAACACAATTTCAGAGGAATATACTGTAATTAACAATGATCACAGGCAACAAAACCCCAATTTTAGTCATTTTTCAAGGGTTTAAGAAGTGTTTTTCTCCTTCTTTAGCCCATCTTGGTTATATTTACTCCACACGCCTTTCATCCACCTCAGGAACTGAAACGGCACACATGAGGGATGAACTCTGACACGCAGGTCTCTCTCGTTTTGCATTTCTCTTTCCCCCATGTTGAAAGCCATCACCCTGAGAATCGCAATTGCACGTGCTCCACCATGGACCACCGTTTCTCTTTTTACTCTCTAAACAATAGCTCTGCCTCTCTCATTAAGGTCAACGCACATCCGTACCATGCAGATCTCTGATAATCCGTTGGATCTGACCCTCCCCGACTGCAGCACCAGTGGCCATGGTCTGACTAGCTTCCTGCCAACGGGGTCAAGAGGTCATCTGTAGTCTGCTGAGTAAAAGAATCACAGTGACAGCAGATAACTCACATTTGACATGCACATTATGTTTATTTATAGAGAAGCATATCAGTCACATTAGCTATTTTAAGTGGCATCGCCTGTTGTCCTCTCACATCAAAATCCACTGACATAATTTAGAACTGTTTTGGACTGTTTTGTAAACTGTGCGTGAACTGTGCTTTCCGCTGGAGGAAGCAATGTTATGGATAGAGGACTTGTATTTCATCCGGAAGTGATTTTTTGAAGTTGAACACATCTTAACGATGGATTTGTTTCTTACAAACACAGCTTTTTACTTCACAAGATGTTCATTGATGGACTGGAATCATGTGGATTACTGTGATGTTTTTATCAGCTGTTTGGACTCTCATCCTGACGGCACCCATTTGGGTGAACTATTCCTTTTAAATCAAGCATCATTATCAGTGCTTATACTTAAGTTTGATTGTACATTATAATGTTTTAAAGCCTGATACAAGTCAAACTCTGGATTTGCGTTTCAATGCATGAATTACCTATTCTTAAAATTGTACAGATAAATAATATCGCTGGTTAAATTGGTTATCGGCTATAATTGCACATTGCTTCAATTCACAAGGCCACAAATAAGGATCTCAGTATTGCCCTCTGTTGATGACCAACGTTTTAGCATACAAATAACTATAGTTAAGGCCAAAGGTCTGTTTAATAAAAAAAACAAGCAATAAAGGAACTACAAGGAACTACAAGGAACTACTAAAATTGTACCAATTGCAAGCTAAAGATAATTTAAAATGTGGTAAGACAACCCTACTTCTCTAATCTATTTTAACAGCTGGTTTAGACAGTTGTTTGGTGACGATTCTGAGGAACATAAATACTAAAACCCAATAACTGCAACTTTGCAGGCAGTGTTGATTTTATATATAGCCTACTTAGATAGCATACGTGTATTTATAGAGAGAGAGAGAGAGAGAGAGATAGATAGATAGATAGATAGATAGATAGATAGATAGATAGATAGATAGGTATTAACTTCACTAGTTCTTTTTAAATAGTCAAATGATATTCACTGCGTCTACTGTTTGTTTATGATAATTTATGACTACCCCGAATTCTAAATATCAAGTTTCAAAATGATCACAGATGACATCTAAACCATCAGAGTGGAACATAAAGACCTTTGAGAGAAACAATAACATGCATATTTACTGTACTGTTCGATTACACAACAACACTAGAAACAGCTGTTTTTGAAATGTAAGCAAAGTGTCCGCGTTCTCTCAGACATTCCTTTGACTTACACTGTATGTTTTTTTGTTTTGTTTTTCAAATGAAAAGGAACGAGTTCTTTGGAATATCCTTTTGTTGCCATAGAAACTGGATTTAAAAAAAATATATTGAACAGATGTTAAACTGTATAAAAGTTCAGTCAAGAATTCACAGGGCTGAACAGCCCGTCACGCGCAAGATGACATGTCCGAATGTTTATTCCGGATAAACGCGGTTTTAGACTGAAGTTAGCATGTATGTATTACAGTTGGACGTTTGTTAAATGTGTGATAAATGTCTTGAAAGTGAAAAAAGAAGCTGACATACTTTAGCTTTCGTAAGGATCCGAGAAGGTCTACTTTTAGTTTACATTGTCACACAACCTTGCTAGCCTACGATTTTTGATTGACAGAAATTTCCGCCATACACGGCGGGCTTGAGAGCCGAAGTCATTTTTTTATTGGACCGCGATAGCCCCGCCTTATGTCTGGTTCAGAGCCATAGAAAGAGAGAGTTGCGTCAACCGAAGTCCAAAACGCTCGATCGTCACGTGATTCACGTAGACCTCAAATAGTTCCAGGAAGTTCATAGGGGGCAATTGAAATACATTGAGTTGGAGAGACAGAACTGTGATTTTTGGTAATTAGTAGACAATAAAATAATGTATTTACATTATTTATAAAATAATGTATACATGTATACGTAGTATATATATGTAGTTATATCAGTGTTGTTTTTAAAAGATAAAATCCGCTAATATTTGAGGATTAATGTGGTCAGCTATCCTTACCTGCCTTGTTAACATATTTTAGGCTGAAGTTACCATGGTAAAAGTCCGTGTTAACTTCAGGTAACTTCAGCCTCTCTATATAAATATAATTATATATGTATGTATGTATGTATGTGTGTTATTACAACTTGCATGTTAGTCAAGTTCAATCACATCTTAATGTTCATTGTCGTTTTACTAATCTCATGGTAAATGTTAAGTTTGTTGTCTTAGAAAATTCATTCCAAATAAATGAAGATATTTTATTAAGTGAAAACTAATCTTGTTTAATGTTTTTGATTCTTGTGCACCCCTCAATTATTAATATATAAAAATATATTTGTAGTATATTCCAATTTAAAACAACTTAACACTTTTAAAAGCCTTAATTACACAACGATGGATGAAACTGCATGAAGAGAATGAATAACATCCCGTAAATCTACTAATTAAGTGAGGAATAATCTAATAATAATCTGTTTTAATGCACAGGGTAATTTGTTTAGCTGTGCTGATAATATACAATTTTGTTCTATAAATGTCTTACCTTTTAAAAGTTCATCACAGCGGTCTCTTCTGCTGCATCTCTACGGCGCTGATAGTATGAGCGCTAACTTCCGGGAACTATTGAGCGGCTCCACGATCCGCCATTGCTGTAAAAAACTGGTCCATTGGAGTGAACGGAGTTGTCGCAACTCTCTCTCTCTATGGCTCTGGTCTGGTTACGAGAACAAGGACTTAAACCAGCAAAAAAAACCGAGTGATTTATTATGAAATCATATATATTATAAATTGTTTTATTAATTTTATTTATATTATTTATAATTGTAATAAATAAATTATAGTAAATTATATAATGTATAGAATTTATTAATAATTTATATAATATAATACAATTAAATATTATAAGAAAAGAAAACAAAAGAAAATAAATAAATGCACGCATGTTTATGGGGTGCAGTCTAACATGTGTTAATGCTTCTTTTAAAAAAGAAAGCATTCTTTTTCACATTATTTACCTTTATTCTACCTTTATTCTCCCTTCTCTTATGAACGCCCTGATGATTTCCTGGTTTTATGAAGCTCCTCCCTCAGAAATACGCAATGAGCTCAGATTGGTTAGCTGGCCCAGTGTGTTGTGATTCGCTAAACAGCCTAGTGCGCGTGCAGAAATGTCACGCCCCTCATCTCAAAATGTGCTCCGGGGGTATTCCAGAAAGCGTGTTATGTGACATACCCGCCCGGGTATGTTTAAGGTAAGTAAGCGCAGTGGCGGACTGGCCATCTGGAGCACCGGGAGTTTTCCCGGTGGGCCGCTGTACAATGTGGGCCGGCCCTTTGCGTAAATATATATAAAAAATGAATTGTAGTAAATGTACGTATATCCTTCCATCGGCACAGCCACAGAGGAATGGCCGCGCGTTCCACTTGATTCAAAAATTCTAATTAAAATTTAGCATGCTCAGTGCAGCGGCTCAAAAGCGCGAAAAATGCGAGCTGAGGTAAGGTGTAGCTAAACAAGACGAGACAATTCAGCAATTTGCCAACCGTTGCGATTAAAAAAAAAATAATTTTAAACGACATACATTCATTTTCAGGAATGCAAATTACTACTGGCCTTTTACAATTTCTTAGATTTTAATGCCATTTACGTTATTCGTCACAATGTACATAACATAGCAGTTTTCAGCAGACATGAGATAAGAGTTAATGTATCTCTGTATAGGCTTTCTTCCGTTTCACATGTCTAAGAAAATGTTTTAAATCTATAAAAATAATTCTCAATCTTACTCTAAAGCATTGTAAATCTGAAGACTTTTGCTTTCGATTGCTGTGCATATGAAAGGGATTTATATTACAGGCCTAATAAAAAGATAATTTGCTTATTAATTCACATGCATTATTTTATGTACACTGGTGGTTAAAAGTTTTAAATAATTAAGGCTTTTTATTTCTTTCTTTATTTGAAAGAAGATTGAATTTATTTGATCAAAAATACAGTAACAATAATATTATGAAATATTACACTTTAAATAGTGGTTTTCTATTTAGGATATTTTAAAATGTAATTTATTTCTGTGATCAAAGCTGAATTTTCAGCATCATTACTCCAGTCTTCAGTGTCCCTTCAGAAATCATTTTAATGCTGCTTAATTTGCTGCCTAATTGTTATCAGTTATTATTTTTGATCAATTATTAATAATGGTTTTTATTATTGGTATAATGGTTCTCAGTTAAAGAACAGCGTTTATTTGAAATATAATTACTTCGTAATAAGTATAAATATCTTCACTGTAACTTAAATCAATTGAATGCAACCTTGTTGAAGAAAAATATTCATTTATATTTTTTTATCTTACCCGAGACTGAATGGTATCACATTTTCCACAAAAATATGAAGCAGCACAACTGTAATAATCAGAAATGTTTCTTGAGCAGCAAATCAGCATATTGGAATGATTTCTAAAGGATCATGTGACACCGAAGAGGCAAAGACTGGAGTAATGATGATGAAAATTCAGCTTTGATCACAGCAATTAATTATATTTCACTATATCTTTGCATAGAAGACAGCTATTTTAAATTGTAACATTATATATTTCACAGTACTGTTAACTGTATTTTCATCATCAAAATAATTTGTATACTCTTTTCCACAATCGGAGCTCTATTCCTTAAAATGTCAAGCTCCTGCAAAAGGACAAATACTGTATATGATCAATAGAAAGGCACCATTAAAACAGTCCGCATTCTGCACTATTCAAGTCTTCTCTAGACGAATACCAGAGCATTGTGTCATATGGACTGATAATATAGGTATTTAACTTTAGTGATATTAAACTGTTCCTCGTAAAAATTCTTAAAAATGATTTGCTATTTGCCATCTACACCAGGAAAGACAAATTATAATGCAAAAAGAATGCCAGTATGGTGTGGTGCCATGTGTTGCGGACCGGGTTTGGTGGGCCGCTCTGTGCCAAAAAGTCCAGGGCCCCTTTTTTGGCCCCAGTCCGCCACTGAGTAAGCGGATAAACTCAGCTTTCAGTTGCAAAAAATGGAGGTTACTTTCAGAGTGTGTAAGTAGCCATAGCAACTTACTCTCTGAACATAACCTGCTCCGGAGTAGGTTCTGTTTCAGGGTTAGCTTACTTCAGTGCTATCAGCGCATGCGTGACCTACTGACCAGAGTCCAGTGGGCGTGACAGATTATTGATACAGATTGGCGATATGAACCAAATATGCAAACGACCTTTGAACAGAAGAAGAAGAAAGAAATAGTATGGCACGCTTTTTCTTACCCTGCGTCCCAATGTGCATACTATCCACCCTATCTGCCCTAAATAGTATTGAAAATGTCTAATATCACATAGAATTTAGGATGGATATTGTGCACATTGGGATGCAGACTTAGCGTCTGTTTCCATAGTGACTCGTTGATTCATCGCTCTGTTAAGAATGTTTTGCGTGTTAACCAAGACTCATACTCTGGGTTGAATGAACTTACTCCCGGATGCGTTTTTGGAACCAACATACCTCAAGTAAGCAAGGTTTGGGTTAACAGATGGTAAGTTAACCAAGAGTTCAGGGTTCAACAGATGGCAAGTCAACCTTGCTTTCTGAAATACACCCCCGGTTGTATTGTAAGCAATGGCGTCGTCAATATTGCTTATTAATTTGAGCCTGATTGAGACTCCGAGAATATTAGTGGATCGCGCAGAACATGTGCAAGCATGGCTCTTACAGGACGTTTCAGAATGGTATGTTTTTTGTTTGTTGTTGTCTCATACATTATAGATACGCTGTTATTTGTAAGTGCTCCTGCTTATGTTAGCTTCTAATATACGGTTTTATCTGGATTAAAGCTTTAATACAGCAGAATACATTATTGTGTTGTAGCATTTTTGTAAATTGTTCACTTTGTAAAAGTAAGAAGTGTTTGCTACCACGGCAACCGCATGCGCGTCCATGTTTAAAGCCGCGGTCACACTAGACTTTTCGTTCCATTGACTTCCATTCATACGCATGCAAATGCGTCAGACCGGAAACGTGCAAAGATATTTCGCATTTTGCTGTGTAGCAAAGTTCAAGCTTGGTGAACTCTGGCCTGCGAATTCGCATCACGTGATACTGTGTGACCAACGGCAGATCGATACGTCACAGCATGACCTCATATCTGAATTAAAAGAACTTAAATTGAAAACTGCAGCGCTGCTGGAAAGTGGAGTAGATTGTAACGCTTCTCGTAGCTATGTGAAAAATATTTGGAACACAGTTCATTGATGGAGCTGTGACGAGCTAATGATCTGAATGAGAGAGAGAGAGAGAGAGAGAGAGATGCAGAGCAGGGGGATGCGAGGAACAGGATTAAGAACCGCTGCTTTAGAACATTGATTTTGAAACTTGTGAATCCATTAGAATCGTTAGAAGACAGAATCGCGATTCATATATGAATAGATTCTTACGTGCAGCCCCATTAGAATCGTTAGAAGACAGAATCGCGATTCAAATATGAATAGATTTTTCGTGCACCCCTAGTTTTGACAGCATGGCAACAGCTCTTCCTCTTCTCTAAAGCAGCGCAACATGGGGTTTATGTAAATTTCTGGGTTTGTGATGTCACCAACCCGGGAAGTAGGCCGTTATAGTCCCTACGAGCAATTTTTGTAGGCATTAAACTGCCATAATTTTAAAATACAATATCTCCATTTGCATTGAACTTTCAGCGTCGTAACTTTGCAGATATTAGCTGTTTCCATCCACCTATTTTTATGCGCATTTTGGAATATCGCATAAAAAAACCACTGGATGGAAATGCCAAGATGCGCAAAAATTCTAAAAATGCGCATAAAAAACTTAAGCACACATTTGAGTAGGATAATCTTTTTATCCGATAAGACAAAAATGCGCATAAACTATGATGGAAACACATTTACTGAATAAATTCCTCCATGTGCATCGAAAAAGTCATGTGACTTCCCAGCCAACACACCCATGTGGGGCCCATAAGGGTTGCAACTGGGCTGATATCTGGGGCCCACCTGGGCTACCCAACTGGGACCCAGCTAATTTTGTCCTCAGTTTCCATGGTGGCCCTACATGGGCTGATGATGGGCCCTTGATGGACTCCATATAGGGCCTATATGGGTTAACCAGGTAGCTCCCATTTGGTGCCTACATGAGTCTGCCTACATGGGTTAGAGATGGGACCCAACTAGGTCTTATGTAGGTCTCTTATGGGCCACAACAGGTATACATATGGGCTAATATATTTGTCTGTTTGGGTTACCTTATTTTACGTTAAACCCCTAAACCCAAACATTACATTAAATCCACTAAAATGTAAAGGTATTCAATAAACAGAAAACGGTATTTCATGCTTTTAAGCAAAGTTTATTTGGAATAATATAATAACATGGCTATTATAACTTGTACATTTACAACTTTATAAAACACAAGTATCTAAAAAAAAAGTTAATTTTAAGCTCCTGAAAAACTTTATTTCTTGTAACAACTTCATAACTTGTATTCTGCATGCTTTATTAAGCAAGGTTTCGTTGGAATAATTTTAACATGACCATTACAACTTGTACAATTACAACTTTATAAAACATAAGTATCTTAAAAAAAAAGAAAGTGAAGCTCCTGACAAACATTATTTGGCATAACTTGTATTGTTTGTATATGCGTATTTGAAAACTCTAAAATACTTTATTTCACAAACAAACAAAAAAATACCAACAGTGCAGCTCCTCACTCCCCTGTCCTTTCTCTCCCAACGGCCCTTTGAAAAGACAACAATTAATCAACCACTGTGCCACATTTTCACAGTTAAAACAGATAATTCTTGTCTTTTTAAAGATTGTATTTCCATTTAAAAATCAAGAATATCTTAAAGGGGTCCTATTATGCTCTTTTACAAAGTCTTGATTTTGTTTTGGGGGTGTACTAGAACAGGCTCTCATACTAGTAGGTTGTTCGAAAAACACATAATCTTTACACATTATCACAACACCTCTCTCCCCAGTCTGGCATGAACGGCTCGAATAGTTCCTGAATCAAATGAAGGCCCGCCTTCTGAAATACGAAATGTGCTGTGATTGGTTAGCTGGGCCAGTGTGTGTTGTGATTGGCAGCA